>NC_134897.1:40860131-40862631 GCF_041734735.1 Babylonia areolata
GAAGTGCACCCTCGACACTGTAACAGAACGTGACAGAGACGCCAGTAACGTGGAGAACGAATATATGGAGGATGTAGGATGGAGGAGAAGGAGGCATGTGTGTGTGTGTGTGTGTGTGTGTGTGTGTGTGTGTGTGTGTGTGTGTGTGTGTGCTGTGTGTTGTGTGTGTGTGTGTGTGTGTGTGTGTGTGTGTGTGTGTGTGTGTGTGTGTGTGTGTGTGTGTGTGTGTGTGTGTGTGTGTGTGTGTGTGTGTGTGTGTGTGTGTGTTAGGGGGAAATATAAAAAGCGAGGTATAGTAATGATGATGATGATAATCATGGTGATGTCGGTGGTCAACGTCATAGTGATAATGATAACTGCTATCATAAGAACGATCTTGAAGAAGAAGAAAACGATGATGATGATGATGATGATGATGAACAGCAACAACAAAAACAACATAAAAAAAACAATATAAACAACAATATAAACAAAATCCAAAGGGGGGTGGGGAGAAGAAGATGGTGAAAAATGGACAAACAAGAAGAACAACAAAAAGAACAAGAACAATAGTTCAAACCTGATAACCTTCACTATATCACAGGCATACTGACAACAGCAAAAACCAAACAAACAAAAACTAAAAACAAAACAAAACAAACACACACACAAAAAACACGTTCTAAACACATTAAACAACATCGAAAGACAGGTCGTCTTGCACGTTCCTCAGAGAGCCATACGTCAACAACACGAAGAAGTAAAACAAAACAAAACCGTGATACAATTATGCTCGTATCTGTTCACCGTGTGGTTTGGCTTGCATGATCGGCGAAGAGTAAACTGGACGCACCCAATACATCAACTGTGCACGACAAAACTGAATCTGTCTCTGTGTTTCCCTGTCTGTCGGTCTGTCTGTCTGTCTGTTTGTCTATCTGCCTGCGCACACGCACATACACACACTTGATAGCAAAGTCCGTCTCGGGTACATAAAAAAAGCCAGATTATTTCCACACACATCCACCCCAACTAGCCCACCCCCCTCCTCTCACCTCTAACAACATCTCCGGCCCCCTACGCGTAACCCCTGTTAAGATTGAGTGCTTGTTCTGGGTGGGATTTTTTTTTTTTTTTTTTTTTTTTTTTTTTTGCTGGTTTGTTTTCTTTTCTTTTCTTTTCTTTCAAAGGAGGTGATAAGTCAGGATGCTTTGCTGAGGATGCACTTGCAGCACATAAACAGGGCATCGCAACAACAACAACAACAACAACAACAACAACAGCAAAAGATTTGCCATTGGCAACGTCATGATGTGGGCAAATTCACTTTGATAGGAAAATACATGCTCAAGAACAAAACAAACTAACAAACAAACAAACATAAAAGGGTGGAATGGATGTAAAATGGCAACGCGCTTTCTCCACAGACAGCAATTGCATTTGTTGTGAAAAAAAAGAAAAAAAAGAAGAAAAAGGCGAAGAAGAATACAAACAAAACGATATAACACAACACACAAGAATTGAAACGACAGCATCACACTGTAATATTATAATTTCATTATATTGTCTCAAACTTCGAATGTACAGGAAAACAGTCATGAATAAATATTATTATTTTCTTGATGAAAAAAAAACATCAAAAAAACAAACAAAGAAGAAGAAGGAGGTAACCACACGGAGACACACGCAGACGGAAGACATCGTAACGATCACGATAACTCTCATGACCGAATCCCAACCACTGACCAACTACAACCCCCAAAGCCCCACCCTGATCAGACTCCAAGTCCCGACCGTGTACCCATTGTTCCCGGCACGAGGCTTTACAGTCACGTGCTGTCAGGTTCTGCAGGACAAACAGACCAACCAGTCCGTCACGCCAATATGGAGAGTGGTCAGCATGAGGTTAGCAGCCAACAGGCTGTTCATCACCATGTTCCGGAAAGAAGGGAACCCGAGAGAAGCAGTCCTATGACCCTGGCAGCAGAACGGCAAGAACCGAGCGTCCACCCCTCTCCTGCTGTGTGTGAGGCCAGCTGTACCAGCACTGACCAGTCTACAGACCCGGTGCCGTCAAACACGGAAGACGCGGCAAAAATAGACGTGACAGCAGACGCAGGAAACACTTCACAAGACCAAGTACTTTCTGCGACAACGAATGAGGAGACGACCCCGCATCTCTCCCCTCCCACCCAAGAATGCACAGGAAACCCCTCTCCCTCCCGCCCGTCCTCAACAAGATGCGATGACAGTGGAAAAGGACGAATGCACCAGAAAAGTACGCCTGCACCTAAAAGCACGGCGAAGAGAACAGGGGATTCCCCAGCGCACCGAAGTAGCAGCAGTCCTCCCGTGATGTCCGTGCGAAGAAAGCAGAGCGGCGCTGCACGGACACCAACAAACAGCAACTCACAACAAACTCACTCAGACAGACAGACACGTAACACCCAGGCAAGACTTCCGACAGACTGGGTGACCCCTTCGTGCTCTAAAAAGCAGTTGGACTCCAAAGCTGGGAAGA
>NC_134897.1:40880131-40882631 GCF_041734735.1 Babylonia areolata
GCAAATAAATGTAAAACTTTAAGACACACATTTACACACACACACACACACACACACACACACACACACACACACACACACACACACACACACACACACACACACACATGCATAACAGATATGCAAGAAACATGCAGTTTCACAGATATCAAAGCACAATCAAATACACATTCGTACGCAACAATAGTTGTAATGTTAATTTACTTTCACTTTCTTAGTTTCAAACATTCATTAATGTATACTGCTACTTTAAAGGTCAGTCTAGCTGATATGTTGGTACATAGTAACTGTACTTCAAATCCTATGGAAATCGATAATAGTTTAGGGTTATGAACTGTTTAAAAAGAGCAGCATATCTAGGACAGATCAACATGAAATGGCACAAATCTTCAATACATTGTCCGTCACATTGTTTGCAAAAAGGATCATAGAATTTGTTTGTGGCGTTGGATATACTGTTCAAGGGTAATTGACTGCACCTCAGTAAACACAACACACGACGATGTTCACGTGCACCCAGATGACCTACATAACCAGTTCTCGATTTCTGGATGATATACACAATAATACGGGTAAGATGAGTGTGAGTCATGCCATTCTTGATAGAATGAGTCCCTCAGTCGCTGTCTAAACAGAGATAGAAAACATGAAACGTTCCCAGGATCTTGCGTTTCCCAAGCATACCCAAAATCATATGTGCACAGCAGTGTTCTTACTCGTATTGCCCAGTTGCGTCTACCAGACTGATCATGCATTTGCAACAGTTTGTAACTTTGTTTAGGGTATCTGTTATCAGGCATAGAAAGAAATCTGTACCAGTATTTCATAACACGAACACATGTATCAATGTAGATTGGAAATTTGCCACATTCTTCAAGAGCAATATTGTTTTTGACATCCCTCCCAACTCCCAAAACCAGCTAACAAATGTTGATATGTACTTTTTCAATAGCATCATATTTCTGAAACCCCCAGATCTCTGAACCGTTTAGCAGAATTGGTTTTACTTTTGTATCAAAGATTTTGAAAAGAGTAGTAACTGGAATCCTTTGAAGTCTAGAATATAGTTTTCTGATCCCTGCTAAAGATCTTAGAGCCTTACCAGACAAGTTTTCTACACATCTTGACCAGTTTAATGTTGCAGACAGTACAGCGAGATAGTTGTAAGAAGGTTCTACTTGAACCTGCTTACCAGAGTAGTACCATTTCTCACTTGTTTTGATGAAACCACCATATCTAAACACAACTTCTTTAGTTTTGTCCATATTGACTACCAACCCCCAATTCTTGCAATATTTGTCCAAGCAATCAATTTTCTTTTAAAGGTCTGACACAGAATCAGAGACTAGGACAGTATCATCTGCATACATCAACAAAAAGATTCCAAGTGGATCAGCAAAAGTCAATACCTCTTGCTCCACATGCTGTCAAGTCAGCTTGTAACTCAGACAGAAAGATGGAAAACAACAAAGGGCTTAATACACAGCCTTGTCTAAGCCCTGACATGCAGTCAAAATAATTTGTGATGTTGTTCCCAACCCTGACTGCTGCCTTGACCCTCTTGTACATGCCCTCAAGTGTTCAGAACATGTTCCCATGTATCCCTGTTTTTTTTGTAGTAAGAAATATAACAGTGTTTGTCTGTTTACCCTGTCAAATGCCTTTGAAAAGTATAAAAAAAAAATAGTGTGTAAAAGCGGCCGCCCTGTTTTGTAATGCGTTTCGTAACCACTGACAGCAATGAGAATATGTTGTCTACTGCACTGTAGCCTTTACAAAAACCGGCTACTGCTTCAGGGATAATGTCACTTTCTTCACAAAAGATCTTTAGTCTGTTATTAATCACTGTACTGTTTAACTTGCTCATTATACCCAATAGTGAAATCCTCCTGTAAATTATCGACTTTTCTTGTACTGCCTTTTTATGTAAGGCGAAAAAATAGCTTTGTACCAGCTCTGTCGGTACTCCTCACATTGAACAAGGGATGCAGAAGATATATATATATATATATATATATATATATAGAGAGAGAGAGAGAGAGAGAGAGAGAGAGAGAGTGTGTGTGTGTGTGTGTGTGTGTGTGTGTGATGGAGACAGACAGACAGACAGAGAAAGAGAGAGAGAGAGAGAGTGTGTGTGTGTGTAGATTCATTAATTCTATTTCTGAGGGTAGCAGAATAAGCCAGCTAAACAAAAAGAGAGGGAACTGTAGATAGAAACAGTGACAGAGACAAAGAGACAGAGAAAGAGAGACAGAGACAGAGAGACAGGAAGAGAAACCGACAGATACAAACAGACAGGAGAAGAGACAAATTTCGTTATACTCCCTCCAGCAAAGTGTTTATTTTCTTTCTTCTTCTTTTTTTTTTTTTTTTTTTTTTTTAAATTCTGAATGTATGTTTGCATCTACTTCAATAGCCGATCCTATTAGGATCTTCCTTTTGATGCCACACCTATCTCCTTTGCCACGTCTTACTTTCTTCATCGCTAATGGTGGTA
>NC_134897.1:40885131-40887631 GCF_041734735.1 Babylonia areolata
CTAGAATGGAGGTGACCTACTTTATTAACTATTGGTTTTGAAATTCAAGGGAGAGAAATGCCACACGAGTGGTTATGCTGTAAAGATTGCCTTATAAATTGAGCTAGGTTTTTTTTGTTCTCTGGAGTTGTTTAAGTAGGTCGACCAAGATGAAAAAAAAAAAAAAAGTTTGGCCCTTGTCAGCAGAATGATCAAATCCTTTCCATAAGGGTGTGCGCTTTTACCGATCGTGGGAGGCAGGAGGTGGTGGAGATGGCGGTGATAACTGTGCCGAATTGTGTCATCAGCTCCAAGCTCCTCCATTTCCATCCATTCCCTCTCTCCTTCGAGGTCATTCAGATAGGAACCACCATTTCCCAGATGGTCGTCGGTCAAAGCTAGAATGAGTTGCCTTTTTCATAATCATTGTCGTCCGGCTCAAACAGAAAAAAAAACAACAACTGCGAATGGGATCAGTCCGTTTAAAACTTTTTTTTTTCGGTTGTTGTTGTTGTTGTTGTTGTTTTGATTTTGTTTTGTTTTGTCATTAGCGTTAACAACAGTGATTGTTTCGTTATTTTGTTCTCATTGCCAATACCAATGGTTGTACGTATACATATCATCACCCACATGTTTTTTTTGAGAATGGTAATGGTATATCACACACACACACACACACACACACACACACACACACACACACATTTCTCTCTCTCTCCCTCTCTCTCTCGACATCAGCTGTCATGAATTCGATGCACCAGAAACTAGATAAGAGGAGGGAAAAAACAAACTCCCTCATCAACCTTCCATGGTGGAGATATGGAGGCAAGAAAATTCACTTACCTCAGATCGTTTCTCATAGTGGTTTTTTGTTTTTCTTTGTTTTTTGGGGTGATTTTTTTTCGTTATGACCAAGACATCGCTTTTCAATATCCGGTCTTTGTTCGCTTTTCAATATCCTGTCTTTGTTTTTTGAGTCTTCTCTTTGACAGTGACCACAGGTTAGAGGTACATCATATGCTTGATAATCAAGGATAAGTTATGTGTATATGTTTATAAGTATAGACCCAGGCTTTAACGCACAGCCGACAGACGTGCGACCTCACCTCACCTCACCTCACCTCACTTCACCTCACCTCACCTCACCTCACCTCACCTCACCTAACTTCACCTAACTTCACCTCCCCTCACCTCACTTCACCTCACCTCGCCTCACCTCACCTCACCTCACCTCCCCTTCCCTCACCTCACCTCACCTAACTTCACCTAACTTCACCTCACCTCACCTCACTTCTCTTCACTTCACCTCACCTCACCTCACTTCACCTCACCTAGCTTCACCTCACCTCACCTCACCTCCCCTCACCTCACCGACGCCTGTTGCTCCACCTGGGACATACACAGGCCGCCAAGAAGTGCTCTCCGGCCATCCCGGGCCTGTGGCAGCCAGTCACTCCAGCTGTTGGGCCTGGCCTCTTCGTCATGTTTTCATGACAGATCTGTGAGGGGCGCCAATGACTCTTCACAGACGCAAGTGGGAAGAAGAAGAAGAAGAGGGTGCACCAATGACTATTTATAGACGTAGGATGGGGGTGGAGGGGTGGGTGCGAGTAAGAAGAAAAAGAACAACAACAACAATAAAAACAAACAAACAAACAAACAGACGAAAACAACTGATAATGATGATGATGATGATGGTGATGATGATGAAAAAAGATACGTTTATGGATATGCGTGTAGAATTATGCATTTGGAGGTGCACCCTGTCAGTTTCAGTAATGGCATTCGATTCGTTGTGTGTGTGTGTGTGTGTGTGTGTGTGTGTGTGTGTGTGTGTGTGTGTTTATTTCCTTGTTATTATTTTGATTTTGTTTTTGTTTTGTTTTTAATGAGAGCTGGATGTAGAAATGTAATGACGATTTTGCTTATTGCGCTTGCCATATGACAAGAAAAAAAAAACAGTCATTCAAATTCACTCTTTTTTTTTCTTTTCTGTTTCGGTTTCTTTTAGTTTCTTTTCTTTTCCTTTCTTTTCTTTCCTTTCTTTCTTATTTCTTTCTCTTGCAAAATGCACATCCGATTACTACTTTCTTTGACCTAGTTCGGTGAGAGTTCTATCCGTGGATCGACGTATAAAAAAAAAGAAGAAAAAAAACCCCAACATTTTCATACATGTATATTTTAGCCGTGAGTGTGGGGAGGGAGGGTAGCGAAAAAGAAACAAAAGAAAGTGCCAGTGTGTGGTGCCACCACATCCTCCCTTTCACTCTCTTTGTGATCAGTCAGATAGGGGGCCATTTTACCAGCTGCTTTTCAGAGCCAGTTGTATTGCGATCTTCAGTATCAACATCCTCGTTAGGTAAAAGGTTGTACATTAACTGGTGGGCGAGAATGGATTTCTAGAAGCAGTTAGTTCAAAACAAGTTGTTTGTTTGTGTTGTTGATTTTTTAACTTATTTGTTTCAGAAAGATCGTTAAGTAACGTAATTGCATCGTTATTTTGTTCTCAGTTAGCACGCGC
>NC_134897.1:40892631-40895131 GCF_041734735.1 Babylonia areolata
TTTGGTTTTCAAAGGTCGATTTAATCGAACTAAACCTAATATAAAACACATTTCTGAAGGACCTGAATTACAATTACAAAGTATAGAGATACATGTACAGATTATGAAGATGGAATGCTGAATTTAAGAGAAATTTGTTTCCTTAATAACAGACCAATAAAATTATGATTATTTATCTGTTGTACTCGTAATGTTTGTTTTGAATCTAAATGGCATATATGAACTGCAAATTGTTGAGGTGTTGTTGTTATTTTTCATGATTGATCATATCTTATTAAATTGCAGTGTTTAAGATTAGTTTTCTGAGCCAGTTGGATGAATATGTGATAACAGCCCAAATTTAATCTCCTTCTTCTCCCCTTAAATTAATCTCTGTGAAGAAGCAATGGCGCACCACACAGAAATCAAAATCTGTTCGCCGGATTTCTGCAAGACTGTCGGTTCCGTGTCAAAGCCTGAGCTTCTGCAAATAGTTTTCCTATCCATTCTGCAGTGTTGCCTGTTGCACAAGAGAGTGAAAGACAGAGTAGACTAAAGGGAGGTAACAAACATTCACATGCGAGTTCAGTCTCATTCTCCCGCACTCTTCCGTAAACAAAACAGACACAAGGTATTGCCCCTGAGCCTATATAATTTAACAAACTAAAGATTTGCATATTGTTAACAAGCATTTTGTACACACACACACACACACACACACACACACACACACACACACACACACACACACACACACACACACACACACACAGGCATCCGATTTTCAGTCTCAATGGGGAATGCTGACTTCTGTTCTTCAATGGTTTTGTGGGTCCACGAACTGAACAGTCAACACACATCACATCTTGTCTTGTGCCGCACACACAATTTTCGTAGTTCTTCCCGACGTGTCTTAGTCTTCAAGACACGTGTTGTCTCGAGGCTGCACCAGCTACCACGTCTCTTCGGACAGTGGGTTGATCCCGTCTCCTCGGACTGGGCTGTCTCTACATCTGCCCAGGAACTCTGAAAGCCAGAACCACATAGCACCAACAGCGAGACCTTTTTCTTCCAAACCTCTGCAACAGACTGTGTGTCGCTGGCCAGTTCAACCGGGCAGAGAAAAATATATTCACTGACCGGTACAGAAAAACACGTGCAAATAAACAGAAGCGCTTTAACTCCCCTGCACGAGGAAATCAGGTTGTGGTACTCCGTAACATTGCCAGTCCATCGTTTTCATCTGTGAGTTCTTCACTTTGATATGATTTTTTTTTTTTTTTTTTTTTTTTTTTTTTTTTTTGTATGTCATCCAAATCACATTAGGGTGTGTTCTGAAAGACGCCGCTGTGCTGTAGTACTTATTTGTGTGTATTCAGCTTTATATGTGAAGTCTTTTTTTTAATTTCTTGGTCCAACCTTTGTCATGTTTTTTTTGGTGTGTGTGTGATTTGTGTGTGTGTGTGTGTGTGTGTGTGTGTGTGTGTGTGTGCGCTGGACTTGGCTGTGAACTAAGATCTTGTGTGGGATGAGTGGCGAGTCTGTGGATGCACCAGTTTAATGTCCAGTTGGATGAACAAAGATGCACGGCATCGTATTGTACTTTATTCTGTTGTATTATGATCAACATAATGTAGTATTGTATTGTATTGCATTGGATTACTTTACTTTGCTTTCAATTGCATTGTATTGTAGTGCATTCAGTTTCAGGAGGAAGGTGGCAGAATGGTTAAGACGCTCAGCTGCCAATACAGAGAGTCCGTGAGGGTGTGGGTTCGAATCCCGCTCTCGCCCTTTCTCCTAAGTTTGACTGGAAAATCAAACTGAGCGTCTAGTCTTTCGGATGAGACGATAAACCGAGGTCCCGTGTGCAGCACGCACTTGGCGCACTGAAAAAGAACCCATGGCAACGAGAGTGTTGTCCTCTGGCGAAATTACGTAAAATGAAATCCACTTTCATAGGTACACAAATATGTAAGCATGCACTCAAGGCCTGACTAAGCGCGTTGGGTTATGCTGCTGGTCAGGCATCTGCTCAACAGATGCGGTGTAGCGTGTATGGATTTGTCCGAACGCAGTGACGCCTCCTTGAGAAAGTGAAACTGAAACTGAAACTGTAGTGCATTGCTTTGCATTACATTGCACTGTATTGCACTGTGCTGTATTCCATTGCATTGTCTTGTCTTTATTTTGTATTGCATTGCATTGCATTGCATTGCATTGTATTGTATTGTATTGTATTGTATTGCATCGTATGTGTGCTGCATTGTATCGTCTTGTATTGTGTTGAATTGCCTTGTATTGTAACGTTTGGAAACGCATCGTATCGTATCGCATCGCATCGTATCGTAACGCATCGTATCGTATCGCATCGTATCGTATCGTATCGCATCGTATCGTATCGTATCGTATCGTATCGCATCGTATCGTATCGTATCGTATCGTATCGTATCGTATCGTATCGTATCGTATCGTATTGATTATTCCGGGGCAGGACATGTGGCAAAAGGACCACCAGCAT
>NC_134897.1:40900131-40905131 GCF_041734735.1 Babylonia areolata
TGTGTGTGTGTGTGTGTGTGTGTGTGTGTGTGTGTGTGTGTGTGTGTGTGCGTGCGTGCGTGTGTGTGTGTGTGTGTGTGTGTGTGTGTGTGTGTGTGTGTGTGTGTGTGTGTGTGTGTGTGTGTGTGTGTGTGTGTGTGTGTGTGTGTGTGTGTGTGTGTGTGTGATCAAAACCAACAATGCAATAGTCTGGTGCGATGTTCCAATAATATGTTATGTCTGATGAGTTCAAGACCTGCTTCTGTTTTAATTGTCCACATCTGCACTAACTCATCGTTCGCAGTTAGAATTGACTGTTCGCAATTACCCTCAGGCACCCATGCCATTTCAACTGATGAAAAAAACGTTGAAAAGAGGGAGCAGACGGATTTGGGTGAAAGCCTTCAAAAACAGGAGAGCTACAATTGACGATCGTACAAACTGTTCTTTTTTTCTGCCCCATCATCTGCACCCTTTCAGTGGCATTACTCCCACGCCGCTCATTTAGATTCCCCCATACACGGCCACATCCGGGTTCGTCCGTCACAGTCCCAGCGTCGGTAGTCCGCAGGGAACCATCGATGTTAGGTCGCCAGGAGGCCACACACCAGAGGAGACCCTACACTGCTGCTGAGTCACTTCGGTGGTGTTCAGTGGTGCCTGTTCTAATTTAACGTACTGAGGACACACCTACTAAGCCCCCTACTAACTAACGACAATAATGGCTTAGTCGCGGAGCCAGACTGAGTGAGCGTCCTTCCCAGAGTGGAGACCGCCACCATGTCCATCAAACAATAGACCCCATGAATCTGCCGACACTGAAGACATTGACAGGACTCACCCCAAACACAGAAGTGGATGGGTATCGAAACTGAGGACACCATGAGAGCAGGGCATGAAAGGCCACAGACTTTGAGACGTACAACCTGTTATTTGTATAATACACACGTTGAGCTGGTCGCTTCGACTGGATCGTTCGAAAGTAGTTCTACCTACCCTACTGTTCAGTTGTCAAAAACATACATAAAAGAAAAAAAAAAGAGTAACTGTGTTTTTCTTGAAAACGGAAAGCGCCGCATAAGTGGTTTCGCCAAGTTACTAATATATATATGAGAAGCTTTTCGTGTGATTTTCAACATGGACCAGAATTATGCTAATCGCTTTGTTTCGAATGGAAAGCAACTATCAAACCTAAACAAATAAAAACGTAGGTCGGGAAACAATTCAATTGATAAGGAAAACAACAAGGACAAAAACAAAACAACAAAACATTTAATAAAAATGACGGCACTAGATGACGTTCTTCAGATGATGTGAAAATGTCAAAACAATGTCCATTCTGTCTGTTTACTGTGTATATAGCCGATGGAATTACGACACACATTTGCTCCCTCTATTAGAACGAGACAAAATTTGCACCACATTCAGCGTTTATGAAGCAGGAAAAACTACCGTCTGTAACTCTATATTTCTGTGCACCATACATCTCACACACGGACACAGACACACAGACACGAAGACACACAGACACAGCCACAGACAGACTGACAGACAGACAAACGCACAGGCGCGCGCACACACACACACACACACACACACACACACACACACACACATACACAAACATTCGCGTGCGTCCACACACACACACACACACACACACACACACATACACACACACATACACACACACACACACACACACACACACACACACACACACACACACACACACACACACACACACACACACACACACACACACACACGGATACACACACATTCGCACGCACGCACACTTGCACGCACGCCCGTTCACGTGCGTCCACACACACACTCACACACACACACACACACACACACACACACACACACACACACACACACACACACACACACACACACACACACACACACACACACACACACACACACACACACACACACACACACACACACACACACACACACACACACACACACGGATACACACACACTCGCACGCACGCACCGACAATGACACACTGCTTTGTAGTTGGTGTCACTTACAAAAAGTAACAGGCCCAGAGCATAAACCAACATTATCTAAAACACAAGAATAGTTATCAAGAAGTCCACAGCCATGTTTCAACGTCTTCACGGTCTCATCATTTACAGTGTAATATGTGACGGGTATATATGAAACAAGGAAAATCACACACTGCCGTTCCGTGGGAAGGTGGGGGTGGGGGTGGGGTGGTGGTGGTGGATGAGGACTCTAGACTTTGCTTTGGTCCCTGTCTCTCTGTCTCTGTCTCTCTCTCTCTCTCTGTCGTTCTCTGTCTGTCTCTCTGTCTCTCTCTCTCTCTGGTCCCTGTCTCTCTGTCTCTGTCTCTCTCTCTCTCTCTTTCTTTGTCTCTGTCTCTTTGTGTGTCTCTCTCTTTCTCTGTCTCTCTGTGTCTCTCTTTCTCTCTCTCTCTGTCTCTGACAGTCTGTCTCTCTTTCTCTCTGTCCCTCCTCTCTCTCTCTCTCTCTCTCTCTCTCTCTCGATCTCCTTTTTCTCCGTTCTATTTCTCTCATTCCACCTCCCCCTCCTCCACCCCTCCCACTCCACCAAACACTCTGAATCTTGACCTCAACCCCCACCCCTACCCCATCTCTCACCCCCCACCCCACCCCCACCTTATCAGCAGTTTTCCACGAGAGAGAGAAAGAAAAAAAAATCAACAACAAAAACAAAACAAAGCAAAAGAAGTGCAGAACAAAAACGCCCCCAACAACAACAACAACAACTAAAAACACCACCACCACCACCACAACATCAAATAATGCTAACTGGGCCAATAGTTCAGCAACAGACACTTTGGAGATTCAACGGACAAGCACGCGAAGGTCAAAGGATCCGCTGGGATATAGTCAGTGCCCGTTGATGAAACAGCCCATCTACCTCACTCCATTCCCTTCTTAAAAAAAAAAAAAAAAAAAAAAAAAACCCAAAGGAGTTACCACCAGACAATTCCCCAAAAAGACCATGCATAGTAATTGGGATAAGCTTTTTTTTTCTTTCTTTTTTTTTTTAACCGCACACCCCTCTGTTCTGTAATTGTTCATTTAGCACGAACGGGTCTTTCTCTAACAAGCCTATTTAAAACCTTCTCGAAAACAAAAAACAAGTTCCAGTGTGTGTGTGTGTGTGTGTGTGTGTGTGTGTGTGTGTGTGTGTGTGTGTGTGTGTGTGTGTCTGTGTGTGTCTGTGTGTCTGTGTATCTGTGTCTGTGTGTGTTTCTGTAAAAAAAATAGATAAATAAGTAAAATGAATATACAAATAAATAAATCGAGAAGTAAACAAAACTAATTCAGATGAAACTCACTGCTATACAATTCTTAGACAATTATAAGAACAAACTTCATAGGAATATAAAAGTATGAGAAATATATACAATTAATAAACAAATGAATAATCACATGAATAAAAAGAATGAATAAAACAAGACAAATAAACGAACATATGAATAATCAACAAGTGCATAAAGGAAACCAAATAGCCGATCAAACTGTTTCAGATGTGTAACAAACAGAAGGATAAAGTTGGACACAGCGTTCTAAGAACCAGTGATTGTCTTGATCATCTATAATGGACATTTGCCTTTTCGTTTCAAGAGTTATCTCTCTCTCTCTCTCTCTCTCTCTCTCTCTCTCTCTCTCTCTCTTCTCTATCCCTCTCCCCCCTCTCTCTCTATGTCTGTCTCTCTCTGTCTCTCTCTGTCTCTCTCTGTCTCTCTCTGTCTCTCTGTCTGTCTCTCTGTCTGTCTCTCTCTCTTTCCCTCCCCCCCCTCTCTCTCTCTCCCTCCCCCCCTCAAAACAACAAACATGTATAGATTGTCAATATATATACGCCTCTCTCCTCCCCTGTCAGTCTCTCTCTATGTCTGTCTCCACTGTCACTCTCACTATATATAATATTATATGTCTGTTCAGTCAGCCTTCCCTACTTTCTCTACTCTTTCCTTGTCCATTCTTCCTTCCGCTCTCCACCACGCCCCTACCCTATTGTCCTCATTGTTATTCATCTATCGCGAATATTGTATTGTACATAAGTTCTACGTTTATGTTTGCAAATGCTCGTGTAATTTTGATGTTGGTGTTGTGAATTAACTCTCGCTTCTTTCTTTTTTTTAATTTTTTTTTTTTTTCTCAATTATTATTCTTGCCCAGAGGGCTGGATGTAAACAAGTACTTTGTGCTTACTCCTTTACCCTCGTAAAATAAAATTTCGTTTGTTCGTTCTGTCTCTATCTCTCTATCCCTCTTTCCCTCTCTCTCTCTCTTCTTCTTCTTCTTCTTCTTCTTCTTCTTCTTCTTCTTCTTTCTTCCCTCTACTTATCGCTTAGTTCCAGGATTATTATTCGCCCACCTTCATACCTATCTCCTTCACCCATCCGCTTCGTACCCCCCCCCCCTCCTCGCCCCCCCCCCCCCCCCCCCCCACACACACACACACCCTCCGCCCACCTACCCACCCGAACTTCCCATCCATCTTCCCCTTTAATATTTCGATTCGTCTCAGTCACAAGTAGTGGAAAATGTGTCTAATGAAATATAGAGAACACATAACGGACCTGGACAAATAGGTCTGGAGCCAGGAGCATGACAGGTGTGTAAGAGGCTCCCTGGGGTGTGCAGCAGACGGTGTCGTGTGGAGGAGGAGGAGGAGGAGGAGGAGAAATGGATTAGAGCAGTCACTGTAATCACCCAGTTGGGCTTCCCCCCCCCCCCCCCCCCCCCCTTTTCCAATGGGACCTGTCGGTCTAGTCCCGTGCAGCAAATTGATGCACAGCCTCTCCCCCTCCCCCACCTTCCTTCCCACTCTCCCCTTCCACCCCCTGTTCCATCCCACCCCCTTCGCCACCCCCATACCATCGTCACCCCTCCCCACCCCCCCCACCCCCTGACCCCCACCCCCACCCCCCACACATACCCCTTCCCAATCCCCACTGACGGCGTCTGTTGTGAATAAAGCTGGGCGCTTCGTAACTCCCTGC
>NC_134897.1:40907631-40920131 GCF_041734735.1 Babylonia areolata
GAGGGAAGAAAGAAAGGAAGGAAGGAAGGATATGAAGAAAGAAAGAAGGAAAGAAAGGAAGGGGAAGAAAGAAAGGAAGAGGAAAGAAAGAAAGATATAGGAAAGAAAGAAAGAGGAAAGGAAAGAAGTGGAAAGAAAGAAAGGAAGATGGGAAGAAAGAAAGAATGAAAGAAAGAAAGAAAGGAAGACAGGAAGAAAGAAGGAAGGAAAGAAAGAAAGACAGAAAGAAAGAAAGAAAGAAAGAAATCGATAGATTCAGAACCATCAACTCACATGAAGACGCAGAAGGCTGACAAGCAATGGACTTCTTTTTCTTTATGCACGAAAAAATGGAGAACGTACAAAAAGTAAGTTATCAACGCTGGTCTTCCATCTTTCCCTCCCCCCATCCATCTCCCGATCCTCCCTCCCTCCCTCCCTCCCTCCCCTCCCTCTCACCTTGTGTCGCAGGATTCCGAGGTGAAAGGCAAAACGTTAGAAATGTGCTATAAATAAATGCAAGTCTTGTCTCAGTCATCAGTTTATGATTTGACATGTAGCAAAGTAATGTGGCCTCTCCAAGACCATTCTCCGGCCCGGGGAACGATTCAAGAGAAGAGGTGCAAGGGGAAAGACAAAGAAAGTACGAACATCCTTCATCGTCATCAATATAAACAAAATAGTCTCAAAGTCTGTGGCCTTTCATGCCCTGCTCTCATGGTGACCTCAGTTTCGATACCCCTCCACTTCCGTGCTTGGGGTGAGTCCTGTCAATGTCGTCAGTGTCGGCAGATTCATGGGGGGCTGTTGTTTGAGGGACGTGGTGGCGGTCTCCACTCTGGGAGGGACGGTCACTCAGTCTGGCTCCGCGACTAAGCCATTATTGTCGTTAGTAGGGGGCTTAGTAGGTGGTGTCCTAAGTACGTTAAAACAGAACAGGCACCACTGAACACCACCGAAGTGACTCAGCAGCAGTGCAGGGTCTCCTCTGGTGTGTGGCCTCCTGGCGACCTAACATCGATGGTTCCCTGTGGACTGCTGACGCTGGAACTGCGACGGACGAACCCGGGTGTGGCTGTGTATGGGGGAATCTAAATGAGCGGCGTGGGAGTAATGCCACTGAAACGGTGCAGATGATGGAGCAGCAAAAAAAAAAAAAAAAGTACGAACAGTATTTCTAAGTGCACTGGAAGGAGACAAAGAAGACAAAATTGACTGCAGGTTTCTTCAAAGCAAAAACAAAAGTTTATAAAAAGTCATTTTTGGTGGTAGATGATTCCACTTTGTTTAGTGGGATACGACGTTTCGAACCATACGCCCGTTGTCAAGAGATGAAAAAAAAGAAAAGAAAAAAAAGAATCGTCTTTGTTTAGTGGGATACTACGTTTCGAACCATACGCCCGTTGTCAAGAGATGAAAAAAAAAAAAATCCTCTTTGTTTAGTGGGATACGACGTTTCGAACCATAGGCCCGTTGTCAAGTGATGAAAAAAAAGATTAATTTTTAATCACTTGACAACGGGCGTATAGTTTGAAACGTCGTATCCCACTAAACAAAGAGGATTCATCTACAACGAAAAATGTTTTTTGAAACTTTAGTGTTTTTTTGTTTTGCACTGGAAGGAATTTCCCCTCAAACCCAGGCGATGATAGCACTACCCGATCATGAGAGAAGAAGGCTTGTGGTTCAGTTCCATCATGCAGTGCCCCTACTATCCTGGGGCGTCACTGGAGCAGAAAGCAGTTTGATAAAGTTGCACACGCATCATATAATAAAGCGCTCCCATCCCATGTCTTTCCCTCAGCAAGACAAGTACCAGCAAAAAAAAGGTACTCGTACCACTAACTGTACAGCAGTGCTGTGGAAAGGAGAAACACAACCCTAGCTCGCTGCCCTTTTTACTACTCTGTTGCGTGTCGAATACGTTTCCGAAGATAGTGAACCCGAAGCTTGTTGCTCCGACGGAAGCATCTGTATATTGTTAACCCACGATTTCTCGCAATCCCACGATTTATCTCACTCTGAGAGGACTCGTTAGATTGTGAGAAAGTGTGCTCGTTCCCCTTATACGAGAAATCGTGGGCTAACATGTGTGTCGAATACACCAGTGCAAAGCTTTGACGATCTCACTGAAACTGGAAGACAAAAAAAAATGTAACAGTAAAGGTATTCGATGGTCTCACGTTTTTGTTTTGGGTGCTTTTACGTGCGTCAAGTGCATGCTACCTCACGGTCCATCGGTTTATCGTCTCATCCGAATTACTAGTATCCAGACCACTGGTCAAGGTCAAGTGAAGTGGGAGGGGGATGGGGGAGAGTGAAAATCGCGGGCTGTATTTCTTACTGGAAGCCGCGAAAACTCTCTTCATAGTCCGGTGCATTGGTACTGGGCAACCGCTCCATCTATAATGCAGGTATGGAGATGAGGTGTGGGGGTGGTGGAGGCGTTTTTGTAGGAAGAGGGTCATCGTCAGTGTTCTGGTCAAGCCAACAAATTGTCAGCCTGTCCACTCTGCCTCGGAATGGAAGGAGAACCCCATGCTCTGAGAGAGAGAAACAGACAGACAGACAGACAGACAGAGAGAGAGAGAGAGAGAGAGAGAGAGAGAGAGAGCTTATTCATATGACGAGGTATGAACAGAAAACACATCTGGGTTTGTTTGTTGTTGTTTTTTTTAAAGAAGAAAATAAGTATATACATATAAGTTAGAATATAAACATGAAAACAAAAGCGCCGACTGAGATGAAAAAACATAACCAGTGATCATCAATATTACTCAGTATGGTAGTAAAACACCAAGTCACTGGTCAAGAGCTGACAATTTCTAGAGTTGGAGAGACAGCGAGAGAGAGAGAGAGAGAGGAGGGGGAGTATAGGAGGACTGCTAACCACCAGCCCGCCCCCTCTCCCCATAAACCTCTCCTTCCACTCCTCCTCAGCCACTTTCTTTCTCCTAAGCCCTGTGCCTCTGGCATTACTGTGCAAATTGCGGCCAGGTCAGTAACCTGGGAAGAGAACCTCTTGAGCTCTGGGCATCTCCAGTCTGCTTCTTTTTCGATTCTTGGCACCGAAGATAGAGGTGAGTATGTAGCCCACTGACGTTGGAAAAGACTCTGTGAATCTGGTCTGTGGTGTGTGTGTGTGTGTGTGTGTGTGTGTGTGTGTGTGTGTGTGTGTGTGTGTGTGTGTGTGTGTGTGTGTGTATGAGTTTGTGAGAGAGTATCTCTGTGTGTGAATGTGCGTGCATGAATGTATGCGTGTGTTAGTGTGTGTGTATGTGTGTGTGTGTGAGTGTGTGTGTGCATGAGTGATCGTGACAGAGACAGAGAAAGAGAAAGAAAGAATGAATGAATGAATGAATGAATGAATCTTTATTTTCCAACGGTGAAGACATTAGCACTCTGGCCGACTTACACATCTGCCGTTGTTCTAAGAGACACACAAACATGTACGCATATAAATGTTATACTTAATACTTAATACATGTATAATGTACAAGTATAACACAGCGTCAAACCGAGAGACACAACATCGCTCATCAATTTATGATTTGACATGTAGCAAAGTAATGTGGCCTCCCCAGGACCATTCTCCTGTAATGGTAACATTGGCATTGACCAATAGTTGACACTGAGAATCACTATCATTAAAAAAAAAAAAAAAGAGAGAGAGAGAGAGAGAGAGAGAGAGAGAGAGAGAGACAGGGAGCATGATTATGCGAGAGAGAGACAGAGACAGCGACTGAGTCACTGAGACAGAACGCGCGCGCGAACGAGAGAGCATTCACCCTTCCAATGATACAATAATTTTTTTTTTTTTTTTTTAAGGAAAAAAACAACAACGATAAAGCGTGATGAAATATATTTAGCCATCACGTTCGTTTTCCACTCACGGCACGACGATAAATCATGGAAAGGGTCCTTCTTTTTTACCTTCTTATTCCTCCGATGATGGGTGATGCATTGAATCTGCCGGCTTTGCAGGCCACACGTGATGAGAACGATAAAGAAGACCCCCCCTTGATCTTCTCCCTCCCTTCACTGTAAGCTGAGCTGGAAAAATACCAAATTAGTGCGGCCTAGTTCCAGAATTAACCCAGTTTCTTCAGACTGTGCTTCTGCACGCCCATGTATCTATGTGATCGTGTCTGCACTGCCGTTACGTTCTCCGTATGAAAGGGGGAAAAAAACGAACCGCTTAGTGCAGTCTTATCTTCCTTGCGCTAATATGACTCTTTGCGTTATTGTATACATTTATGGCATTCTTTATAACAGTTTATTTCATTAACAGATTCGTTTCTTTCTCTTTTTTTTTTTAATTTTTAATGACATTGGTTTATGTATTTGTGTGATCCAGTGGACTCCAGTTGTCCAAGAGCATTCCAATGTGCATGCAATACATATACGTTTCTTTCAAGTATCAACGTTTCATAATGGTAATGTGTCAACGTTTCATAATGGTAATGTGTCTATTTCCATATAAGCACATACCTGGCTGTGTGAACTGTTGATAACCTGTAATGGTAACATTGGTATTGACCAATAGTTGACACTGAGAATCACTATCATTTTAAAAAAAAGGGGGGGAGGCTTCTGAAGTATTAGCTGCCTGGGAAGAAGAAACTGTAGCAATGGTCGGTGTGAAGGAGGAACAGGAATTTGTGTGTGAGTGTGTGTGTGTGTGTGTGTGTGTGTGTGTGGACTGAGGGTGTGGGGGTGTGGGGATGTGGACAGACGGTTGAGGCGCTTGTGTAGGGAAGTGGGTCACAATCAGTGTCTGGTCAAACTAACAAGCTGCCAGCTTGACCCACTCTGCATCTGACAGGAAGGAGACGACCTCCAGCTCTGATCGAGGAGGGGATGTGGAGTGCGGGGGTGCGTAGTGCGGGAGTGTGGAGTGTGGGGTGTGGTGGAGTGTGGGGGTGTGGAGTGTGGGGATGTGGAGTGCGGGTGTGTGGAGTGCGGGGTGTGTGGAGTGTGGGGTGTGGTGGAGTGTGGGGTGTGGTGGAGTGTGGGGGTGTGGAGTGTGGGGGTGTGGAGTGTGGGGGTGTGGAGTGTGGGGGTGTGGGGGTGTGGAGTGTGGGGGTGTGGAGTGTGGGGGGTGTGGAGTGTGGGGGGTGTGAAGTGTGGGGGGTGTGGAGTGTGGGGGGTGTGAAGTGTGGGGGTGTGGAGTGCGGGGGTGTGGAGTGTGGGGGTGTGGAGTGCCGGGGTGTGGAGTGTGGGGGTGTGGAGTGCCGGGGTGTGGAGTGCGGGGGTGTGGAGTGTGGAGTGCGGGGGTGTGGAGTGTGGAGTGCGGGGGTGTGGGGTGTGGAGTGTGGGGGTGTGGAGTGTGGGGGTGTGGAGTGCGGGGGTGTGGGGTGTGGAGTGTGGGGATGTGTAGTGCGGGGGTGTGGAGTGCGGGGTGTGGTGGAGTGTGGGGGTGTGGAGTGTGGGGGTGTGTAGTGCGGGGGTGTGGAGTGTGGGGTGTGGAGTGTGGGGATGTGTAGTGCGGGGTGTGGAGTGTGGAGTGTGGAATGTGGGGTGTGGAGTGTGGGGGTGTGGAGTGAAGGGGTGTGGTGGAGTGTGGGGGTGTGGAGTGTGGGGGTGTGTAGTGCGGGGGTGTGGAGTGTGGGGCAGGGAGCGTGGGATGGAGAGTATGGAGGAGCAGAGAGTGAGTGGTGGGGAGTGTAGTGTGCTGCCCCCCCCCCCCCACACCCCACCCCCCCAACACACACACACATACATACACGTCCTTATTTCCTCTGCCAATGCCATCATCCCCCAACGCGCTTTGCTTTGCATTGCTGTGCAAATTGCGATCAGCTCAGCGCCTCGGGATGTGAATCACTTGAGCTTCCCAGCATTTTCAGCAAAGAGGTCATTTGTTCCTTGGCAACGAAGACAGATCCAATACGTATGTGACACGTTCATGTTGGAAAGATACTTTGAATCTGGTCTGTCAACTGTCTGTATTTATGTGTGTGTGTGTGTGTGTGTGGTGCGCGTGGGGGTGAGGGGTGGGGGGGTTAGCGTGACTGTGAGAGACAGACAGACAGAGAAAGCAACAAAAAAGCAAAGACAGAAGGAGAAAAATAGCATTCACTTTTCTGAACATGGAATCGAAAGAAAAACCTCCATAAAACGTGTTGATATGCACTAAAACCACTGCTTTCATTTGTCACTCATGGCAAGATAAATCATGGGCAGGTTTTTTGTTGTTGTTGGGTTTTTTGTTTTGTTTTTTTTTGGGGGGGAGGGGTTCTTGTTTTAGTCGTCTGATGACTGTTGATGTGTTTGATCTGACAGCTTTACAGCTACACGTGATGAGAACGATAAAGAAGACACTTTGATCTTCTCCCTTTCCTGACCTTAGACTAAACCTAGGCCACATGCAAGTTGAGCTGAATGATGGATGAGGGAAAGACCAAATACTAGGCCTTATCCTGGAATCCACCAAGCCCCTTCCAAATAATTATGTGTGGTAATGCACGCGCAAATACGCGTGATTGTGCCTGGTTTTTCGTTCAGGTCTCTTTGCAACTATTGACACAGCAAGAATCACCAGCAGTTGAAACCAACACTGAATGTGCAAGGTGTGTCGAAAGTTAATTAAGAACGTGGCGTGGTCTGTCAAAAGGAGGAAGACAATCGTGTATTTGACCGGAGGGTTGGAGGGGGTGGGGCGGAGGGGGGGGGGGGGGGAGTGGAAACGTGGTGAAGTTGCCTGCATAGAAAATGGGTCACTGTGAGTGTCTGGTCCGACTAACTAGGTGCCAGCCCTGCCCCGCTCTGCATCTGACAGGAAGGAGACCGCCAGCTTTGGGAGAGGAGGGGGTGGGGAGTGTGGGGGTGGGGAGTGTGGGATGCTGCTTCTACCCCTGCCCACCCACCCACCCACCCACCCACCCCCACCCCCACTCCTCCACTTCCCCTCAGCCACTTCCTTCCTCCCACGTCCTTTGCTTTGGCATTGCTGCACAATTTGCAATCAGCTCAGCACCCTGGGGAGAGCATCACTTGGGCTCCCTGGCGTCTTCAGCAGGGTTCCTTCGCTTCTCGGCAACGAGGACAAAGCTAAGTTTGTGACACGTTCGTGTTGGAAAGATACTTTGGATCTGGTCTGTCATGTGCGTGTGTGTGTGTGTGTGTGTGTGTGTGTGTGTGTGTGTGTGTGTCTGTCTGTCTGTCTGTCTGTCTTTGTGTCTGTGTGTCTGTGTGTGTCTGTGTGTGTGTGTGTGTGTGTGTGTGTGTCTCTGTGTGTGTTCGTGTGTGTGTGTGTGTGTGTGTGTGTGTGTGTGTTTGTGTGTGTGTCTGTGTGTGTCTGCGTGTGTATGTGTGTGTGTGTGTGTGTTTGTGTGTCTGTCTGTGTGTGTCTGCGTGTGTATGTGTGTGTGTGTGTTTGTGTGTCTGTGTGTCTGTGTGCGTGTGTGTGTGTAAGCGTGGGAGACGCAAACGTACGTGTGTGTGTGTGTGTGTGTGTGTGTGTGTGTGTGTGTGTGTGTGTGTGTGAGTATGAGCAAGGGGGAGGAGTAGGAGACTGGGAGAGGGGGATGGGAAGCAGAGCAGAATACTATGGCTGGGGGGGGGTGGGGCTGGGGGGGAGGTGAAGGGCCTTGGGGGGGGGGAGATGGAGAAGGATGGTGACTGGGAGTTACAGTAATCTTGGAGGTAACGGTTTTGTATATTAGAACAATATGATACAAGTACAAAGTTGGTCAAGAAGTCGAGGAAACAAAAACACTGCCCCATAGGATCATACTGCTCTTCCGTCCCAGGTTGTCTTTTAACGTGCATCCCATAACCTACGTCTTCAGAATGCACTGAACTACTCGAATGTGTGAATGCATGCACAGTTCAATGTTTCGTTTGGTCATCTGAGGCAATCTCGTGACATCACCGATACGGATCGAAGACTACGGCCCAGACTGACGGCGACCGGAATGCAAACACTTTCTGCAACCTCAACAGAAATGTCCAATACCTTTCAACACCACAGACACAATGATCTTCGTCTGAGCAAGCTTGATCATTTCTCTGACCTTTAGTACAGCCACTAAAAAAAAAGGATGATTAAAAGATGTCTGAAAGTGAAAATGTTGGGGGGGATGAAATGCCATTTATCCTTCATAGACTTTCTTAAACCTTTTGAATGGGAGAAAATCGAAAAGCCGTTGAACAAAATCCTCGAATCTTGTCATATCAACTGTGGTTGTGTATCACTCATTCATCATGACAATCATCGTTTCAATCGTGTATCTCACGCGTTTGGAAAATCAGGCAGAGATATCCTCCATTGGACAGTTGACTGTGACGGATCGTAATAAACATCTTTTTTTTTCTCCTTCAACTACATCAAAGAAAACGAAAATTCCGACGTGTATGGGGGTAATTCGTAAAGATTTCGTGAAGTAAATTACACTCACAGAACAGAGCATTTATGTCAAAAAAGGAACGCGAAGCACTTGAGACGTATGGTTGCATGTATCTGCAATGTCTTCACAAGCTTAGCAAACGATTTTCCAAAAGACAAACACTTACGTACATTATAATACACTTTATATGAGCAACAATGACGACTTGATTACGATATAAATTAAAGTGGTAACATGATATATATATGAATCAAAACTGAACTGAAAGAAACTCATGTTATATCAAACGTTTCACACAATACATATCTTTTGAGGGAGCGAGAGCGAGATAGAGGGGAGAGAGAGAGAGATTCTGAAGTCATGTCTGAGAATATAGGACCCAGGACTTAAAATCGAGAATGTTTCGATTGAAGTAAGGTCTTTCGCCTATGGTGAACTTTTATCCTCTCTCCTTAACAGCATAGTCAGGTGCTCTTTAATGTGTGCTATATTTGGAGGCAGTAGCATTACAGAGGGGTGTCATCAGTCCTTTCATTGGCCCAATCAGACAGGAGTCATTTTCTAGTCGGTGGTAGTTAGCAAAAGACTACGTGTCAATTTTTTGTTCTGCAGTCAGACAGTAATTGTATAGACCGAGCCGATTATGAACGGGGTTTGATACGTTAGTCTTGAATCAAGTTTCTGAAATTCAGATTGCGCTTTACTTTTTTTCGTTTTTTTTTTTTTTGTTTTTTTTTTTTTTTTTTAACTCACTTCAACGCCTGTGTTTCCAGAACTCTCTCTGTGTCTCTCTTTGTCTGTCTCTGTCTCTCTCTCTTTGTCTCTGTCTGTCTCTCTCTTTGTCTCTGTCTCTCTCTGTCTCTGTCTCTCTCTCTGTCTCTGTCTCTGTCTATGTCTCTCTCTCTCTTTCCTCCCCTCCGGTTTTGAACTGTCCTACTTAACTTTACTTTAATGCCATATTATCTGCGACATTTCAGAATCATTTCCAGGACACAGTTTCTGAATCCCCCATACCGCAGCCACATCCGGGTTCGTCTGCGGCACTCCCAACGCAGACAGTCCTTTGGGGAACTATTGATGCTGGGCCAACAGAGGGCCATGCACCAGAGGAGAACCTGCACCAATATAGTTATCCTGGCATCAAAGAGGCCCGAGAGATACAGACAACTGTAGTGTTGGTCAGAAACAGTGAGCAACAACACTCAAATTAACTCTCTCCATACGAACGGCGAAAGAGACGACGTTAACCGAGTTTCACCCCTATTACCACCATCAAATTATTGCAAGCGGAAGGCTCTTACACTGAAGAGGTGAATGTTGACAAAGAATACCACAATTCTGACGACGGAAGCTAAAGGTTGGGTCATTTAGACACCCACTGGACATCGAAGGGGTCTATGTAGAGGAGAAGAAAGGACTGGCCGTACTGAGTGAGTTAAAGACGCAGCACACCTAGTGTAAAGAGGTTGATCCTCAGCTGTGTGGTTCCCACCAATATTTGCATTTCGGAACCAACCCCCATAGCAAACTCAGCTCTGGATCGGAGCAGGACCATAGAAAAAAATTAGAAAGAAATTATTTGTTAATCTCACGTATTTGCTTATTTTTATGATGAATTTATGCGCTTTTTTTTTCTTTTATCAGTGGCTTATTTTTGTGTTATATTTGTGATACATTTGTTTGTTTTATCAGTGACTTCTTTATTATTATCTTTTTTAATTTATAATACTGTTTCAACGTGACTATATCAAAGCAACTTCTCATTGACATAGTTCAAAGCACTGATCAATGAAACATTCGAATTTGTATTGGTGTTCTCTCTCTCTCTCTCTCTCTCTCTCTCTCTCTAGAAACATTTACGTCTACTTCGTTTGACTTTAGTATTCATTTTCGTGAATTTCTTGTTTTCCATTCTCCAGCGAGTAAACTGTCCAGAAGAGGCCGCAGTTCTGGGGGAACTGTGTTACTGATAAGAAAATCTTTGTCTGACTTTGTTACAGAAATTAAAACGAACATTGATAATGTGCTGTGTGTGAGATTATGCAAGCAGCTATTTAAATTTGATAAAGATCTGATTTTCATATCTGTGTATAATCATCCTATAAATAGTGTTTATTATAAAGATAAAGAATATGACTGCACTTTACAAATGCTGGAACAATTTTTGGTATCGTTCTACGAGCAAGATGATGATGTTCACTTTATTCTTGCTGGAGATTTAAATGCTCGTATTGCGGATTGGTCATTACAGATAGATGATTTGAGTGATTTTGGTTTTTTTGTTGATGATGAAAGTGATTTTGTTAGAACATGTCAAGATAAGGTTGTAAATGGTTTTGGTAAATCGTTGATAGAACTTTGCAGTACTTTTCAATTCACTCCTTTAAATGGTTTTATTGATGGAGATATTGAAGGAAAATTCACCTTTTTGACTGTAAATGGAAACAGTACTATTGACTACTTTTTATGTTCTACAGGCATTATTACGCAGATGGTTAGTTTTAAGGTAGTGGATAGAGTAGAATCGCAGCATATGCCTGTCGAAGCGAATATCATTAGCAATTGTGACAAACCTAGTTGTGATTCTCGCCAGGAAAAAGTGTCGTTTCAAAAAGTAAAATGGGATCCTTCAAAAGCAGAAACGTTTTTAAGAGAAATGTCATCTGCTGATACGCAGACAGCTCTTGAAGATGCCAATAATGATATTAGTGTTGATGTGGAGTCGGCATTGTCCAAATTTGTGGCCATTATATTTAATGCAGCTAGCAGTATGAGTCAAACGGTACAGTGTGGAGGGGAGGGAAGGAGGACAACTGGCAGTCCGTGGTTTGACACACAGTGCAGGCACTACAAGCGAGTGGCTCAGCGTGCGCTGTCTCGCTATACACGATCAGGGGAGGCAACGCATGGGATTGCTTATCGACAACACAGAGCTTACTACCAATCTGTGCTTGAAGACAAAAAGAAAAGTTATAGAAATACATTAAGGGAATCTTTGTTGGAAAACAGATCAAATAATACTTCATTCTGGTCCACTGTAAAGTCAGTCAGGCGAAAACGCAGAAATCAACCGAATATTCCAATCGATACATGGAAAAAACATTTCGAGCGTATCTTGGGCCAGCAAAATCAGTTGAACGAAAATAGTGAATTTCACTCCCCTGACCACGAAGAAGAAATATATCGATATTAAATGAAAATGTAGGTGAATTTGAAATCCATGGTTTGGACGATGACATAACAATTGATGAGGTGAAATTTGCAATACGAAGACTAAAAAACAGAAAAGCTGCTGGTTTAGATGATGTTGCGGGAGAGTTTTTAAAAGCATCTGAAAATATAATAGCACCTTTTTTGACAAACTTATTCAATCATCTTTTTAATGTAGGCTATTTTCCCTCAGATTGGACTCGTTCAGTCATTATTCCACTTTTGAAAAAAGGCGATGCAAACAATCCTGAAAATTATAGAGGTATTTTCTTATTAAGTGTAATTAGTAAAGTTTTCACATCAATACTAAACAGGAGGTTGTACGAGTGGGCCGAAAGTGAAGGTAAAATCTCGGAAGAGCAAGCTGGTTTCAGAAAAAGTTACTCTACGATCGATCACATATTTACTCTCTGTAGTATTATCCAAAAATGTTTAAATGGAGCAAGGAAGAATAAGCTCTATATTGCTTTCATAGATTATCAGAAGGCTTTCGACTCAGTTGATCGAAATAGTCTTTGGGCAGTGCTTAACAAGATAAGAACATCAACCAAAATGATCCGAATATTAAAAGCGATGTACAGTACAGTTCAGTCCTGTGTCCGATGGGGGCCATATGTTTCAGAATTTTTTGATTGTCCTGCAGGAGTAAAGCAAGGATGTTTGTTGTCTCCCTTGCTTTTCTCGCTTTTGATTTCAGAAGTCGCTGACGAGGTGACCAAGAATGGAAAACACGGTTTTCAGTTTTTGCCAGGCTTACAAGAAATATTTCTGTTATTGTTTGCAGATGATATTGTCTTGCTGTCATCGTCACCAGCAGGTTTACAAAATCAATTAGATAATCTTAACAAAGCATCTAAATCTCTTGGACTGACAGTAAATTTGAATAAAACAAAAATAATGGTTTGCAGAAAGGGTGGCCATCTGTCTAAAGCAGAAAAATGGTATTTCGATGGAGACGAA
>NC_134897.1:40930131-40932631 GCF_041734735.1 Babylonia areolata
AACATAAAAAAATGTAGACAACAACGTTTATGATCATCATTCTGCAAACGTTTACAAGTAGACTAAAAGCCAACATCTAAGCGTAAAGAGAGGGCTTCATGAAAGAGACAGACAGACAGAGACAGACAGAGTACCTTTTACTCCAGGGGCCATAACCCTCTACAGTCCTCAACCCCTCTCTTGGTGTGATGTAAATGTGTTTTAGATGGCCTCCCCTACTAGCCTGGGAGCGGGAGAACTTGAAGCGAAGGGCACACAGTCACGTTAGATTGCTTCCTTCCTTAGCGTCTCCTGTCCTCCTCTTTCTTCTCCATCTTTAGCTATCAGTGAGTTGTCTGGTGTCTCTTTGACCATTGCCACCTCATCATGGCAGTCAGTTTCAGTTTCAGTCGGTCAATTGTCCGGTGTCTATTTGACCATTGCTACTCCATCATGGCAGTCAGTGAGTTGCCTGGTGTCTCTTTGGCCATTGCCACTCCATCATGGCAGTCAGTGAGTTGTCTGGTGTGTCTTTGACCATTGCCACTCCATCATGGCAGTCAGTGAGTTGTCTGGTGTGTCTTTGACCATTGCCACTCCATCATGGCAGTCAGTGAGTTGTCTGGTGTCTCTTTGACCATTGTCACCCCTTCACGGCAGTCAGTGAGTTGTCTGGTGTCTCTTTGACCATTGTCACTCCATCATGGCAGTCAGTGAGTTGTCTGGTGTCTCTTTGACCATTGCCACTCCATCATGGCAGTCAGTGAGTTGTCTGGTGTCTCTTTGACCATTGCCACCCCATCATGGCAGTCAGTCAGTTGTCTGGTGTCTCTTTGACCATTGTCACCCCATCATGGCAGTCAGTGAGTTGTCTGGTGTCTTTTTGACCATTGCCACTCCATCATGGCAGTCAGTGAGTTGTCTGGTGTCTCTTTGACCATTGCCACTCCATCATGGCAGTCAGTTAGTTGTCTGGTGTGTCTTTGACCATTGTCACCCCATCATGGCAGTCAGTGAGTTGTCGAGTGTCTCTTTGACCATTGTCACCCCATCATGGCAGTCAGTGAGTTGTCTGGTGTCTCTTTGACCATTGCCACTCCATCATGGCAGTCAGTGAGTTGTCTGGTGTGTCTTTGACCATTGCCACTCCATCATGGCAGTCAGTGAGTTGTCTGGTGTCTCTTTGACCATTGCCACTCCATCATGGCAGCCAGTGAGTTGTCTGGTGTGTCTTTGACCATTGCCACTCCATCATGGCAGTCAGTGAGTTGTCTGGTGTCTCTTTGACCATTGCCATTCCATCATGGCAGTCAGTGAGTTGTCTGGTGTCTCTTTGACCATTGCCACTCCATCATGGCAGTCAGTGAGTTGTCTGGTGTGTCTTTGACCATTGCCACTCCATCATGGCAGTCAGTGAGTTGTCTGGTGTCTCTTTGACCATTGCCATTCCATCATGGCAGTCAGTGAGTTGTCTGGTGTCTCTTTGACCATTGCTACTCCATCATGGCAGTCAATGAGTTGTCTGGTGTCTCCTCGGCCATTGCCACCCCATCATTAGGCGCTGCGTTGTGGCAGTCGTCTGTATTGTCTGTTCTTTGTTGTGAACCCAGACTAAAACAGTCATTTTGGGATTACCGACGTTTCGTAATGTCTCCGCCCAACCAAACACCCCCCCCACCCCCACCACCCTAGCCTCTTTCCCCTCCCCGCCACCGGCAGCTTTCGACCGATTTAGGAGGCCTGACGTGCACTTTGTGTCCATGGATAGGTCAAGTGACTAATAGTCAGATGGCTTGCCGACGTTTCGTAATGTCTCCCCACCCCCCACCCCAGGCAGCATTCGACACTCCTGCCCAGTGCCTAGAGTCCATGCATAGGTCAGTCACCTCCACCGCTCCCCTCCAACCGTCGTCCCACCACCCACACCCCAACCTTTCGTTCTGTGACAGCAGACGTTGTGTAAGGACTATGGATCAGTCTGCATGTTCTAACGTCTCTTTGAAACTGAAACGGAAACTGTCCAACATCCACCAACTGACGGAGGTGGGAATACACCGTGAGAGAAATTCCATTGTTCGTGCTTCCAGAAACATTTCTGCAAATGTCTTGCCATTCGAAATGTCACGCACTATCCAAAGAGCAATGCATGCATTGGTAAATAAGTATGCGTATGTTGTGGTAGTATAGTTCTGTCCGTCTTGAAACATCAGTACATGTGAAGGATTGTCATCACAAGCTGTTTCTTTCCAGGAAAATTAGTCAGAATCACATCAGCATTGGTTGGGAAGAGGTTGTTTTTGTTGTTAGTTTGTTGTTGTTGTTGTTGTTGTTTTTGTATTTGAATATCTTCATGTTTATATTTGTTTTCCTTTTTCTTTAGACAAGCAAGCCCTTCCTGGAGCTAAGTGCATTAACTCACTCAGTACGGCCAGTCCTCTCTTCTCCTCTACACAGACCCCTCGGATGTCCAGTGGGTGTCTGAATGACCCAACCATTAGCTTCCGTCGTAAGAATTGTGGTA
>NC_134897.1:40940131-40942631 GCF_041734735.1 Babylonia areolata
AAGTTACCACACTTCGTTCCTTGGGACTGATTACATACATACATATATATATCTATATATATATATATATATATATATATATATCTATATATATATATATATATATATATATATATATATATATATATATATATATATATATATATATATATATATATATATATGTGTGTGTGTGTGTGTGTGTGTGTGTGTGTGTATACATATGTATATACATACATACATACATACATACATACATACATACATACATACACGTGTGTGTGTGTGTGTGTGTGTGTGTTTATGTGTATATCTGTGTCTGTGTCCGTCTGTGTGTGTGTCTGCGTCTGTATGTGTCTGCGTCTGTATGTGTCTGTGTCTGTCTCTGTGTGTCTGTATGTGTCTGTGTCTGTGTGTGTCTGCGTATGTGTATGTGACAGACAGAGAGTGTAGACAGAGAGAAAGACAGAGGGTTGTTCTCATAATCATCAATACGGCACCCTGGAGGAGTTGCGATGGACGGCAGCCTTAATCGAGGACACCGGGCTGTTCATCTAATGGAAGGCGAACGAGGAAGAAGAAGAATAATCATCAGTACATCCACATCCCTGCTAGGGTAACGGTATATATTCATCACAGAACTAAAACCAAGACACTCTGCACTAAAAAATCAAATTCTTGCCCAGATAACTAGGACAGGAGTTGCCTCCTCTGCTGTTCTTCCGGATGGTCCACAGTCAGACACGATTGACTGTCATACATACATGTCTTATAAAACTTCAGATTTTATGACAATAAAATTTATCCTATTCTATTCTTTTCTACTCTACATACATACATACATACATACATACATACATACATACATACATACATACATACATACATCATACATACATCGCAGACGAAGCCCGAAACAGAAGGAAGGCAGGCCGGAAGGGAAGGGAAAGGCATGAAGAAGAGGAGGGGAGAGGAGGGGAGGGGAGTTCAATCCCGTGAAAGAAGGAAAGGGGAAAGAAGAAAGGAAGGAAGGAAGGAAGAAAAGGAAGAAGGAAGGAAAGGAAGGAGGAAGGAAAGAAGGAAGGAATGAAAGAAAGGAGGAAGGAGGGAGAGGAAGGAAGGAAGAAAATGAGGAAGAAAAGGGAGGAAGGAAGGAAAGTAGGAAGGAAAGGAGGGAAAGGGGGAAGGAAGGGAAGGAGGAAGGAAGGAAAGGAGGAAGGAAGGAAGGAAGGAAGGAAGGAAGGAAAGTAGGAAGGAAAGGGGGAAGGAAGGGAAGGAGGGAGGGAGGGAGGAAGGAAGGAAGGAAAGGAGGAAAGGAGGGAGGAAGGAAGGAAAGGAGGGAGGAAGGAAGGAAGGAAGGAAAGTAGGAAGGAAAGGAAGGGAAGGAGGAAGCAAGGAAATAAGGAAAGAGGGAAGAAGGAAGGAAGAAGGAAGGGAAGGAAGGGAGGAAGGAAGGAAGGAAGAAAAGGAGGGAGGGAGGGAGGAAGGAAGGAAGGAAAGGAGGAAAGGAAGGAGGAAGGAAGGAAAGGAGGGAGGGAGGGAGGAAGGAAGGAAAGTAGGAAGGAAAGGGGGAAGGAAGGGAAGGAGGAAGGAAGGAAAGAAGGAAAGGAGGGAGGGAGGAAGGAAAGAAGGAAAGGAAGGAGGAAGGAAGGAAAGGAGGGAGGGAGGGAGGAAGGAAGGAAAGTAGGAAGGAAAGGGGGAAGGAAGGGAAGGAGGAAGGAAGGAAGGAAAGAAGGAAAGAAAGAAGGAAGGAAGGAGGAAAGGAAGGAAGGGAAGAAAAGGAGGAAGGAAGGAAAGAAGGAAGGAAAGGAGGATGGAAAGAAGGAAGGAAGGAAGGAAGGACGGAAGGAAGGGAAGGGAAAGGCAGGAAGAAGAGGAGGGAGGGGGAAGGGAGGGGAGTTCGATACCGTGATCTGCATCAGAGCGATCAGTCCCATTCCACAGAGAAAAAGCCAAGCCAGGCACTCTGTAATTCCACCCCCCTGACCAACCAGACAACAGAAAGAAAGGAAGGAAGGGAAGGAGAAAGGAAGGAGGAAGGAAGGAAGGAAAGGAAGGAAGGAAAGGAAGGGAGGAAGGAAGGGAGGAAGGAAGGAAGGAAAGGAAGGGAGGAAGGAAAGGAGGAAGGAAGGAAAGGAGGAAGGAAGGAAGGAAGGAAAGAAGGGAGGGAGGGAGGAAGGAAGGAAGGAAGGAAGGAAGGAAAGGAGGAAAGGAAGGAGGAAGGAAAGAAGGAAGGAAGGAAAGAAGGGAGGGAGGGAGGAAGGAAGGAAGGAAGGAAGGAAGGAAAGGAGGAAAGGAAGGAGGAAGGAAGGAAAGGAGGGAGGGAGGGAGGAAGGAAGGAAGGAAAGGCTGGAAAGAAGGAAGAAAAGGAGAAAGGAAGGAAGGAAGGAAAGGAGGAAGGATGAAAGAAAGGAGAAAGGAAGGAAGGAAGGAAAGAAGGAAGGAAGGAAGGAAAGGAGAAGGGAAGGAAGGAAGGAAAGAAGGAAGGAAGGAGGGAAAGGAGAAAGGAAGGAAGGAAGGA
>NC_134897.1:40952631-40957631 GCF_041734735.1 Babylonia areolata
CAGAGAGAGACAGGAGGGAGAGAGAGAGAGGAGGAGGAAGACAGACAACCAGACAGAGAGAGAGACACAGAGAGAGAGGAAGGAGACAGACAGAGAAACAGGGAGAGACAGAGAGAGAGAGAGAGAGCTAATGCATATCCTGCAAAAACTACACGTCATCTCTCACCACTACCAGAACCATCACCAACCAATACATCCGCCACCACTCAACGAAAGTGGGTTGTTATTCTGGCGAGCATTTTCCGGCAGAGTAGGGGAGGGGGGCACGGGGGTGGAGGTTTGGGGGTTGGGGGGAGGGATGGGGGGGGTGGAAGAAGGGCGAGTGACTACCAGCAGCAAAGAGCACAGGCCAGCATATGATGGATGGGTGGGTGGGTGGGTTGGTAGGTGGAACAGCCGCAGTGAATAAAGGACGAAAGAGAGAGAGGGGGAGAGAGAGGGGGGGGAGAGAGAGAGAGAGGGAGAGAGGGGGAGAGAGAGGGTGGAGAGAGGGAGAGACAGGGGGTGGAGAGAGAGGGGGAGAGAGAGGTGGGAGAGAGAGGGGAGAGAGAGAGTGGAGAGAGACAGACAGACAAACAGACAGAGACAGAGAGTTACTGACAGAGAGACAGAGAACAGTGATAGACGGGTGGGTAGGTAGGTGGGACAACCATAGAGACGAGAGTTAGTGAGTGAGAGAAAGAGTGAGACAGAGACAGAGAAGAGTTAGTGAGTGAGAGAAAGAGAGAGAGACAGAGACAGAGAAGAGTTAGTGAGTGAGAGAAAGAGTGAGAGACAGAGAAGAGTTAGTGAGTGAGAGAAAGAGAGAGAGACAGAGAAGAGTGAGTGAGTGAGAGAAAGAGAGAGAGACAGAGAAGAGTTAGTGAGTGAGAGAAAGAGTGAGAGACAGAGAAGAGTGAGTGAGTGAGAGAAAGAGAGACAGAGACAGAGAAGAGTGAGTGAGTGAGAGAAAGAGAGAGAGAGAGACAGAGAAGAGTTAGTGAGTGAGAGAAAGAGAGAGAGAGAGACAGAGAAGAGTTAGTGAGTGAGAGAAAGAGAGAGAGAGACAGAGAAGAGTTAGTGAGTGAGAGAAAGAGAGAGACAGAGACAGAGAAGAGTTAGTGAGTGAGAGAAAGAGAGAGAGAGACAGAGAAGAGTTAGTGAGTGAGAGAAAGAGAGACAGAGAGACAGAGAAGAGTTAGTGAGTGAGAGAAAGAGAGAGACAGAGACAGAGAAGAGTTAGTGAGTGAGAGAAAGAGAGAGAGAGACAGAGAAGAGTTAGTGAGTGAGAGAAAGAGAGAGAGAGAGACAGAGAAGAGTTAGTGAGTGAGAGAAAGAGAGAGAGAGAGAGACAGAGAAGAGTTAGTGAGTGAGGGAAAGAGAGAGAGAGACAGGGACAGAGAAGAGTTATTGAGTGAGAGAAAGAGAGAGACAGAGACAGAGAAGAGTGAGTGAGTGAGAGAAAGAGAGAGAGAGAGACAGAGAAGAGTTAGTGAGTGAGAGAAAGAGAGAGAGACAGAGAAGAGTTAGTGAGTGAGAGAAAGAGAGAGAGAGAGACAGAGAAGAGTTAGTGAGTGAGAGAAAGAGAGAGACAGAGACAGAGAAGAGTGAGTGAGTGAGAGAAAGAGAGAGAGAGAGACAGAGAAGAGTTAGTGAGGGAAAGAGAGAGAGACAGAGACAGAGAAGAGTTAGTGAGTGAGAGAAAGAGTGAGACAGAGACAGAGAAGAGTTAGTGAGTGAGAGAAAGAGAGAGACAGAGACAGAGAAGAGTTAGTGAGTGAGAGAAAGAGTGAGAGACAGAGACAGAGAAGAGTTAGTGAGTGAGAGAAAGAGTGAGAGACAGAGACAGAGAAGAGTTAGTGAGTGAGAGACAGAGACAGAGAAGAGTTAGTGAGTGAGGGAAAGAGAGAGAGACAGAGACAGAGACAGAGAAGAGTTAGTGAGTGAGAGAAAGAGAGAGACAGAGACAGAGAAGAGTTAGTGAGTGAGAGAAAGAGAGAGAGAGACAGAGAAGAGTTAGTGAGTGAGAGAAAGAGAGAGAGACAGAGACAGAGAAGAGTTAGTGAGTGAGGGAAAGAGAGAGAGACAGAGAAGAGTTAGTGAGTGAGAGAAAGAGTGAGACAGAGACAGAGAAGAGTTAGTGAGTGAGAGAAAGAGAGAGAGAGACAGAGAAGAGTTAGTGAGTGAGAGAAAGAGTGAGACAGAGACAGAGACTCACAGTCAGAGAGACAGAGAATAGTGTTAGTGAGAGATGAGGGAGATAAAAACACACAGACAGCTAAATAAAGATACAGAGAGAGAGACATACGGAAAGCGAAAATAGAAAACTGAGACAGAAAGAAACGGAGATAGAGACAAGACCGATAGAGGAGACTGGATGAGAAAGAGAGACAGAGAGAGAGAGAGAGAGACAGAGACAGAGAGACGCACACACAGACAGACGGACAGAGAGACAGAGACAGACAGACAGACAGACAGACAATCTGGTGGTGGTTGGTAGGCGCAAACAAGTGAAATCGTTGCGGCGGAAACATAACCGGTAATGTCTGCAGATGATTGCAGATTCTGCCGTTCCCTGACCAGAGACGTTTCCTGCTGTGGTTCTCCTGGTAAAGGAGAGAGAGAGAGGGGGGGGGGGCAAAAAAGTGACCCATTTTTCGCATGTTGGCAAACTATATATTTGTATTTTGTATTTGTATTTGTATTTCTTTTTATCACAACACATTTCTCTGTGTGAAATTCGTGTTGCTCTCCTCAGGGAGAGTGCGTCGCGACACTACAGCACCACCCATTTTTTTGTATGTTTTTCCTGCGTGCAGTTTTATTTGCTTCTCCTATCGAAGTGGATTTTTCTATGTAATTTTGCCAGGAACAACCCTTTTGTTGCCGTGGCTTCTTTTACGTGCGCTAAGTGCATGCTGCACACGGGACCTCGGTTTATCGTCTCATCCGAATGACTAGTGTCCAGACCACTACTCAAGGTCTAGTGGAGGGGGAGAAAATATCGGCGGCTGAGCCGTGGTTCGAACCAGCGCGCTCAAGATTTTCTCGCTTCCTAGGTGGACGTGTTACCTAGGCCATCACTAATGTTTGAATGTATCGACACATATGCATGTACACGCTTGCGCTCTCATTGCAATTGATTGCTTCACCTTCGGACAACCATGGAATTTCAAGACGTATGTATATGTATTTTCTATGGCATTGTACATGTATTATTATTGTGTATGTATTATAAATGTATGCATGCAAGCTTTTGATTATTTGGCATTGTACATGTATTATTATTGTGTGTGTATTATAAATGTATGCATGTAAGCTTTTGATTATCAATATATATATATATATATATATATATATATATATATATATATATATATATATATACATACATATATACACACACGTTGTGGGTGCGTCCTGCCTGTTTCAATAACTGAATTCGTCTTTTCTTGTTATCTTGTTTGCCTGAGGGCAAAGTGTTTGTTTTCCCATTCCATTTGCTTGATTGAGCAAAATTCATTTATTCAAAATGCATTCTCTCTCTGTCTCTCTCTGTCTCTCTCTGTCTCTCTCTGTCTCTCTCTCTCTCTCTCTCTCTCTCTCTCTCTCTCTCCCCTCCCCCTCACTGACACTCCTTCTCTCTGTGTTTGTCTGTCTGTCTGCCTGTCTGTCTTTCTCCCTGAAATTATTTAAACAACGAACCAGAATATTTTAGTGCGTGCGCTCGTGATCTCCCCCCCTCTGTCTCTCTGTCTCTGTCTCTGTCTCTCTCTCTCTCTCTCTCTCTACCCCACCCACGTCTCTCTCCAGTGTGACAAATGGCATGGGTTTTTTTGTTTGTTTGTTTTGTTTTGCTTTTAAACAGCATGACATAGAAATCAAGATTGATTCATTGTCAAAACGCAGGTACAGAAATTAATTGTTCGACATATGCCAAAACAAAACAAAACAACAAAATAATTCGAATGAATCTTAAAAAAAATAATATGAACGCATTATGAAAGAAAACAAACAACAACAACAAAAACACGTTAGCATATTAAAACCGAAAACATATATATATATATATATATATATATATATATATATATATATATATATATATATATATATATATATATGTCTCCCCCCCCAACCCCCAACCCCCACCCCCACCCCTACCCCCCATCCCCCCCAGACTAATAAACTAATAGCGGTGCCAGGCCAAAGCTCGCCAGACGTAAATCTCGTCAGCAAAAGTTAGATACAAAATACATCGCAATCCCATCCCTCCCCCCTCCACCTACCCCATCCCCCCTACCTAGTCATCACACCTTCCCAAAGCTATCCCTAAACTCCGCTCAACTCTCCAAGAACACAAAACCGCCTTCCTAACGATAACAATAGAAAAAAAAGGCAGACAAAAATAAAAACAAGAAAGTACGTTTAACTCTCTCCATACGAACGGCGAAAGAGACGACGTTCACAGCGTTTCATCCCAGTTACCATCATCAAAATATTGCAAGCGGAACGCTCTTGATACTGAAGAGGTGAATGTTGACAAAGAATCCCACAGTTCTGACGACGGAAGCTAAAGGTTGGGTCATTCAGACACCCACTGGACATCCGAGGGGTCTGTGTAGAGGTGAAGAGAGGACTGGCCGTACTGAGTGAGTAAACACACAATCCAGGAGCCAGTTGCATTGCTTGGTTCTGACTCTTTGACAGTTAGATATGACTTAATGCCTACTTTGACCGACCTACGCAATTGGTCAGTTCCATACTACACACAGTTAGTAGCGGGTTACGGGTGTGTGTGTGTGTGTGTAGATAGATAGATATAGTCAGCAGACATTCCTCACTTGCCCTTACTGATAATGATGATGATGATGATAATGACGATGATGATGATGTCAGTCAATGAAAACTTCTGGTCAATACAAGTTTACTTTTTTCATTGTTGATCCAGAAGAAGAAGAAGAACAACAACAACAACAACAAAAGAAAGAAGGAAAGAAAGAACAATCACCTCTTGGTCA
>NC_134897.1:40962631-40967631 GCF_041734735.1 Babylonia areolata
GATTACAGGGGGGCAGGAGCAGTGAAAAGGGAGGGGAAAAGAGAGAGAAGAGGGCCCAGGACCGCTAGGGGTCCATCACTCTGGTGTTGATGCCTGCAGGCTGGATGGTCCCCAGGCGGCTGATCACGTGGGACTCCATATGTTTGCGGTATTCTCTGTTGCTCGGGTTCTGCCATACAGCTGCCACCTTTGCCTGGGTGTAGTTGTGCAATGGGCTGTTGAAGTGTTGACCTATAGGGTCACTGTAGTTCAGCCGCATTGAGCGAAGGTGCTCATTTAATGATCGGCAGGTCTCACCCACATAGAGCTTGTGGCACAGAGTGCAGGTCAAAAGGCGTACACATGGGTAAAGAAGAAAATAAAGAATGGCATACAAACACACGGAATGATGTTGGCAGTGTGACACTGACCCAACTCGTTGACTTACCGGAATGAAGTTATCAGAGGAATCAGACACAGTTCTGGAATGAAGCAGCCATTCTGAAACACACTTTGACGGAATGAAGTTGTCCCAGTACATACACACAATTCCTGACTGAAGAAGTCATTGTGAAACACACTGACGGAATGAAGTTGTGCTAGTACATACAAACCGATTCCATGAATGAAGTTGTCAGCCGTACCCACACATTCACGGAAGGAACTGTTCATCGATGCAAAATCAATGCACAATCAATGTACATGGAAGGTTGTCCTGAATCGTCCAATCTGAACACGTGGAGATGCACACCCAACATCATTAGTCACAGAAAGAAGTTGTCATCGATGCACAAACAATCACGGAATGAAGTTGTCCGCTGTGGACACACAATGCCTGAATGAAGTTGGCAGACACACGCAATCACGACGGATTTGAATGCTGTTGCGATAACACACAAGACGGTAAACCCCCCAGTTAGTGAATTACAAAGTCCTTTTTGCAAGGTGACACAAGCATGGAATGAAGTTGGCTTGTCAAACGCGGATACACATTGTCCGCAAATGTAGAAAGCCCACACGCACTTTTGGCAATTGTCACACGTTAAAAACGAAACGGCACTCGCCTGCGAGGTTCACGACGACTCGGAAGGGATGAATGAATATTATGCAGAGGCACTCGAACATTGTACCGCAGTATATTCTTCACTTTATTCAGTTATTTGGCATTTCACATGTGTGTGCTTCGTGAAAATCTTCACATACATGTTCATGGGTTTATTTTCAGAAGCACGCGATTTCGTTTCTTGTATGCCGTTTGTACGGCGCCTATGAGCGAGCATTCATAACAATATGCTGTACATTCGTGAGTTTATAAAAATGAGGATGTCCATCCGTCATTGGGGTCACTCACAGCCAACAACATGGCCAGTGGAAAAGGCTTTCGAGGCAGTTTCGCTAGAGCGCTGAGAAAAGATGAAATATTATGTTGTACTTTTCGTGATTTTGAAAATCCGTTCAACTTCTTTTGACTCATGGATACTGATACAAAATTTTTAATTCAATGGATGCAACAAAACGGGCTGTTAATGGAAGCTGTGAATTGCGACGTCTGCCAGTCATCTTGCACTTTGCAGAAGCGAGCGGGGAAAAGAACCGATGGACTTCAATGGAGGTGCCAAAAAAACAAAAACCACGAATTTTCTATTAGGAAATGGTCATTCTTTGACAGGTCACATTTTACCGTTCCTGATGTCATGCTGTTCTTGAAAAATTTTCTAGATGGACACACCCTTCTGCAGAACTCGAAGCAATGCGGCTTCAGTTATCAGAGAAGTGCTGTTGACTGGGCGTGTTTTGTCCGTGAACTGTTAGAGTGGCTGTCTTCCACATTGCCCACAATTAAATTTAGTGGACAAGTGGAAATCGATGAGAGCGTTTTTGGACAAAGATGCAAATACAATCGCGGGCAAACCCAAGGAATGCGGGTGTGGATTTTCGGGATTGTAGAGCGCCATTCAAACCGAATAATTCTCTACCCCGTGGAAAAGAGGGATAATGCGACTCTGGAAACACTAGTACTGAGACATGTGAGGCCAGGCACCGAGGTATTTTCTGACGGATGGGCTGCCTACGATGGCCTGAACCAGTTAGGGTTCAATCATTTCACGGTGTGCCACAAGACTACATTCAAACAGACGTATGTGGACGCGTCAGGTGGTGGTGTGTCCATCGAGATCGATGATGACCATCGTTGTCATCCAGCTGGGGGATGGGGGGAGGGTGGTGGTGGGGTGGGGGGAAGGATGCTCATGAATCTATCTGTGAGTGCGCAGATGGCTGAATAGTCCAATCTGCGCACGAAATGTTCGCTGACAGTTGGGGCAGACAAAGACAGGCATATCATTGTCAGGGAGCTTGTTTGCCCGTGACTTTCTGGCCTGCCTCTTCTGAACAGCTGCAGCAGTCCCGTTGGCCTCGCACAACTTGGCGCCTTTGTGCACAGCAGCGCGCCATTTGTTACGGTCCACTGCAGATTCCTCCCAGGAGTCAGGGTTGATATCAAACGCTTTCAGAGAGACTTTCAGGTACGCGTCAGGTACTGAGAAGACGGTGCACACAAATAAAACAGAAGGTGCCTGGAAACATGCTAAAGCCCATTTCCGCCGAGTGAACGGCACACACCTGGCTCACTTCGAGGGCCATCTTGCCGAAGTGATGTGGCGCAACTGGCACCGGCAAGACAAGTACACCAAGTTCTTCGAACTGTTAAAAACAGTATGCCCCCTTCCGCGTGCTCCCCAGTACACCTACAACACCCCGCTGTTTCCAACGTGGACCAGTGAGCCGGATCTGGAAAGGAGCACTCTCATAGCAGAGGACAGTGATGATGATGAGGGGCCACTGCCCAGCACGCCACCGGACGCAAGCCCACAGGACAATGTAATGTCCGCCCACGTTCAAGTAAGTGATATAGTGCTGTTGGTAGAAAATGTATACTTACCATGAACATGTAGGTGTGTGTGTGTGTGTGTGTGTGTGTGTGTGTGTGTGTGTGTGTGTGTGTGTGTGTGTGTGTGAGACATGTACTGTGTTATATGTGGTGAATATGAGGAACAGTTGTGCACCTTTTGTAAACGTCTTTTTCTTTCTTACGTTATTGAAATGAACAAAAGCCTCAGCCATTTTTTGTAAAGATTGAAACTTTGATGGAACCACAGTAACCCCTGACCGAAAGTGCATTTCATTCCGTTTTGACAAATGTCTCGTGTAATCATGCGTCCACGAACATGTAATATGACTGTAATCTGCACGAACATGTCATCTAAAACGTTGACTAATATTCAGTTATCATTGCAGGAACGCCCCAGTCCTTCGATGCCGGACCTCGTAAGGGTTGCTGATGTGTCTGCACAGCTGAACGTGTCCACGGTAGGTAGAACAGTAATTTGGTAACCAACAGTACTGCTTTTGTTACGTGGCACGTTCATAATGCACACTTCGATATCATGTACGACCGTCCATACAATATCCATTTGGCTTACGAACTTCAATGTGTGTCTAACAGGTTGAAGGAAGCCCTTCCCCGCCCACACTGTCCCCACAATGGACGTGTTGTGCATGTATATTTGGGGCGTGCTACATGCAGCCCTCACAATGGAAACGTCTAACTGAAAACAATTTTTTGGGGGGTGGGTGGGGGGTGCACATCATATGCGTTCTCTCGAAAGGTAGGAGGGTGGCGTTGCATGGCACGTGCATGTGTAACCTTCACGTGCAACTTGGTTCTCATGTGTGGGATGTTATGAGCTTCAGGTCGCATGCACATATGCGTGAATATTAAGCTCTTCCATGACAGTGCACTTTCAAACCTGTGACGTCCACTGCAAAACTGTATTTATTCTCATTCGCCGTTCATTCCGTCTGCATGATGTTGAACAGCGGGTGTGCCAGTGCATCAGACATTCAGCAAAGGCGTCGTCGCAGGAATGCAGATATTTGTAGACTGTGGCACGACATCACTATTGGCCCTGCCACACTTTGGCCACACAGAATTAGAAGATTGTTTTGGACGAAAAACATAGTTCACTTCGAAAGACTAATTGTTTGCGCGTTTGTGTACGAAAATGGCCTCAACCCGGTCATTTTTCTGGAATGGGCCGACCTCATGGGTTTGTGCAGAGACGTCTCAGCAAAAAGGCACATGCAGAATTTATTCCGCTACTTCCAAGAAGGACGCTACGGTGGCTCACTGTACGCATACAATGTGTCACAAAATCAGTACCGGTACCTCGACGGCACTGCGCGCCACTATCAGCATAGAAGCCGCAGACAGTAGGTGCATATCGGTAAGTACAATCATTCTGTTAAACTGGCAGTGTCGTTCTCTTAAACGGCGGACTCGCGCGACTGGAAACACAATGCACTTCTTTCCGTCTACATTTTACATAACTGTACCAGCGTAAAAGTGAATTACGTATCGTGAACGAATGTGACAAACGGGCGAAATCGAAAATACTCGTCCGTGACATTTTCGCCTTCACTTTGCTATCCCCCATTCTTTCCAAGCCCCTTGCTAGGTGCATGGAATGCCCCCAAAAGCATCCCTTTTTAGACACCTTTCTAATCGATCCAAGTTTCCTTTAAAATCGTCTGCTGTAGTAGACATTTTTATATATATCTACTTAACATTTTTGCCCGTTTTGTATTTTTTCACGTATGTTTTGTACTGCTGACGGCCAAAAATGTTAAGTAGAATATAAGAATGTCGAACCATAAGTGGATACCATGTTACGCCAAAACGGGTATACCCATTCGGGTACACATCCATTCCGACTTCAACATAGAAGAGTCGACGGGCAAAATTGTTAACATTGCCATGCTCTCTTCATAGGACAAGTCACCACCTACAGGTTAGTCTCAACCGTTTTCTCGCCTGTCTCAAGTCCTGCAGTCAAGATTTCCTCTTCACCTGTCTGTGAATAGGTAGGTATAGTGGAGTGATGGCCTAGAGGTAACGCGTCCGCCTAGGAAACGAGAGAATCTGAGCGCGCTGGTTCGAATCACGGCTCAGCAGCCGATAT
>NC_134897.1:40980131-41007631 GCF_041734735.1 Babylonia areolata
CTCTAGGTGCTTTACAAAAACGCTTTTGTTAACATAAAATATTATATCTATGTTACATACACACACCAAAATGTGACTACACACACACACACACACACACACACACACACACACACACACACACACACACACACACATACACACACGCACGCACACTGCATACATACATTTTAACATACATGTGTATCTAACAGCTACCCTAACACATACGCACACATAGGCAGGCACAAACTTACATAAACACACGCAAATAAATAAATAAATAAATAAATAAATAAAAAGAAGAGACTTAAAGGTGAAGATCTCTGTATTTTCTTCTTTTTTTTTTTCTTTTTTTTTTTTTTTTTTTTTTTTTTTTTTTTTTTTGGGTTTTTTTGTTTTTGTTTTTTTTGTTTGTTTTTTGTTGTTGTTTTTTTTTTACTGTAAACAGTACGCGATAAGCACATACACAGATATATCAATAGATATAGATATCGAATGTGGGAAGAAAGATGCCAAGAGAGAAAGACATATAGACATAGACAGAAAGATTAAGAAAAAACAACAACAGACAGACAGACATGTTGGCAGACAGATAGGTAGACAGACACATAGTACAGTGGTGAAAGAACAAAAAAAAAAAAATGTTCAGTTCAGTTTCAAGGAGTTGTCAAAACGTGCAGACTGATTCCTACACACTACTGCACATCTGCTGGTATCAGTTGTTGTTTGTTGTTTTTTTTTCTAAAACAGAGACAGGTAGATACAGGAATGATGAAGTATATCTAGCCACACATACACTACAGCAAAGTCAGAACTGTACGGTCAATGATTGCTCCATTACAATGAGAGCCATCTACAGCTTAGTCTTTTGTGAATTAATGTAATTCTCGAACTAGGAGGGCAAGATTGTACTGGCTCACAGTGCTGCAGCCTCAGGGGGCTAGTTTGCCTTTGCGAACAATCCCTACGCCGACTGTCCTGAAACCCTCTTGGCCGAGACAGTGGGGATGTGACCTCTGGCAAGGCTCCACTGTAATCAAATTCTGTCCCAGATAGTCAGGACAGCAGCTGCCTCCTCTGCTGTTCTGGTGGTCATAGTCGGACTGACTAATAACTAATAATAATGATGATAGTATTTATATAGCGCTGAATCTTGTGCAGAGACAAATTTAAGCGCTTTAACGCCAGTTATCCACACGCATGCATAACTCTAAAAACTGAAGAAACTGAAGGCAAGGAAGAGGCAGGGGAGGGAGGCTATCTTGTGAAGAGGTGGGTTTTAAGGCCAGACTTGAAAGAGCTGAGTGCGGAGACCTGACGAAGCGAAAGAGGAAGTTCATTCCAAATGCAAGGTCCAGTTCTGACTGTCATACATCTTTTCTTTGAAGGGAAGAAAGTTGGCAGAATGGTTAAGACACGCACTTGGCGCACTGAAAATGAACCCATGGCAACGAGAGTGTAGACCTCTGGCAAAATTCTGTAGAAGAAATCCACTCTGATAGGTACACAGATATACATGCACGCACTCACTACCTGGTCAAGCGCGTTCGGAAATGCTGCTGATCATCATGTATCTGCATGGCATATGTGGTGTAGCGTATACGGATTTGTCCGAACGCAGTGACGCCTCATTGAGAAACTGAAACTGATCTTTTCTTTCTTTCTTTGCCTTTGTTTGCCAATTTTCTTCGTTTCTCTCCACTTTTCCCTTGTTTCTCTCCACTTTTTTTCTCGTTTCTCTCCACTTTTTCCTCGTTTCTCTCCACTTTTTCCTCGTTTCTCTCCACTTTTTTCTCGTTTCTCTCCACTTTTTCCTCGTTTCTCTCCACTTTTTTCTCGTTTCTCTCCACTTTTTTCTCGTTTCTCTCCACTTTTTCCTCCTCGTTTCTCTCCACTTTTTTCTCGTTTCTCTCCACTTTTTCCTCGTTTCTCTCCACTTTTTCCTCGTTTCTCTCCACTTTTTCCTCGTTTCTCTCCACTTTTTTCTCGTTTCTCTCCACTTTTTCCTCGTTTCTCTCCACTTTTTTCTCGTTTCTCTCCACTTTTTTCTCGTTTCTCTCCACTTTTTTTCTCGTTTCTCTCCACTTTTTCCTCGTTTCTCTCCACTTTTTCCTCGTTTCTCTCCACTTTTTTCTCGTTTCTCTCCACTTTTTTCTCGTTTCTCTCCACTTTTTTCTCGTTTCTCTCCACTTTTTTCTCGTTTCTCTCCACTTTTTTCTCGTTTCTCTCCACTTTTTCCTCGTTTCTCTCCACTTTTTCCTCGTTTCTCTCCACTTTTTTCTCGTTTCTCTCCACTTTTTTCTCTTCCCATTTGAATACAGACAAGCATAGTCATCAATGAATAAAATTTTTAATACTTTCAGTGCACAAATTTGTTTTGTTTGTTTATTTACTTGTTTATTTACTTAGTTATTTACTTATGTATTTAGTCATCTATTCATCTTTTTAATCATTTATTTCATAATTTATTTAGTCATCTATTTATTCATATTTCTCGATATCTCAGTATCTATCTATCTATCTGGCTATCTGTCTATCTATCTATTTCTATGTCTGTCTGTGGGGATGTTACATGGGCACGGGCACGAGAAGAATCTCCACTGTAATCAAATTCTAGCCCATATAGTTGGAAAGACAGCAGTTGCCCCCTCTGTTGTTCTGGTGGTCATAGTCGGACACGACTGACTAGGATACTGTCATACATACATACAATACAGATAACGAGAAAAGAATATTGATATATATATTTTTTTTTAACGGCATACAAACATGCATAAAAACTGGAAAACTCTAATAAATATCTGATGTACAAAACGAATCCCATAACCACCAAACCCAGCCCTAAACATCATGATAAGAGGAAACATAAATAGCAACATTACCGGTCACCTTTTATTATTCACACAGTCTCGTTCTCAGCTGAACGAAACCGAGTCCATCCCAGACCTGCCCCCCTCCATCCCCACCCCCCACGGCCAACCCCCCCCACCCCCCCAAAAAAGACCCCCACCACAAAACATACCCCCCAGCACAAAACACACCAGGCTAACTGAATCTCCGGCCAAACAAAGGACACTGGCTGTCCCCATAGACTGGGAGACCGTGGTTCAAACTGAACAACAAATTGAGAGAGAGAGAAAGCGAGAGAGTGATGGAGGGAGAGAGAGAGAATATGAGAAAAGGAGAGTAGGGAGAGAAGGGGGAAGAGTCAAATAGAGGGGGATAGAAAGCGAGAGATAGGACGAGAGAGAGAGGGGGGGTAGAGAATTAGAGACAGACAAAGCGAGGGAGGGAGAGACAGACAGACAGATAGAGACAGACAGACAGATAGAGACAGAGAGATGAGACAGATAGCGACACACACACACACACACACACACACACACACACACACACACACACACACACACACACACACACACACACACACGCACGCACGCACGCACGCACAGAGAGAGAGAGAGAGAGAGAGTAGTGTGTGTATATGTGTGTGTGAGTAAATGAGAGAGAAAGAGAGAGAGAAGTTGCTCGGTGGTCATCTGCGCGAGGGGTGTGGGGAGGGAGGGAGGGAAGTGCCAGGGAGGGGCGATCACTCTCAAAACCTGGTTAGCCAGTGCGCTTCCCTCCCCTGGGAGGTCCGACCTCTGGGGTTTGGGGGGATTTTTTTTCCCCAGGACAAGATTCCGCCTTGCTGTCATCAACAAGGCACTTGCCCGTAATGTTGTAGTAGATAGAGCCCCTGCCCTCCCCGCGCCCCCCAAACCTCCGCAACCGGCCCACCCCCATAATGTCGTCCACACAATGCCATTTTCTTATCGCAGAGATGGGGAAATGAAGGGGACACACACACACACACACACACACACACACACACACACACTTGCACGCACGCACACACTCTCACGCGCGCAGACACACACACACGCACACTATTGCACGCACACACACACTCGCACGCGCACACACACGCACACAACACACACGTGCGCGCGCGCGCATACACACTGACACACATACGCACACACACACTCATGGACACACACACACACACACACACACACACACACACACACACACACACATTCTAAAAAGATTTTTTATTATTTTAATGAAAAAGAACTCAACCACAAAACACTGAGTGAATCTTGTTGGAGTCTCCCGTCGGACCGACGGATGAGTAGGCAGGCAGGCTTATCTGTCGGTGTGTGTCCTTATACGGGAGCAGCACTTCCCACAGATGTTGCAAGGGAAAAACGTCTCCAGAAGTTGAGCCCTGCTTCCTTCGCTCACGCTTCTCCTTAATGGCCAGCGTTCTCTTGTTCTCTTGTTTTCAAGAGAATCTTACGCCCTCCATCAAAGCTGTAGACGTCGTCACCCGACTCTTAGCCAATAAAAAAAAAGAAAAGAAATGCGCCGACTAGAAAGCAATTGGAATGAACTTCCTCTTTCGCTTCGTCGAGACTCCACACTCAGCTCTTTCAAGTCTGGCCTTAAAACCCACCTCTTCCCAAAATAGCCTCCCTTCCCTGCCTCTTCCTTGTCTTCAGTTTCTCAGATTTTAGAGTAATCCATGCGCGTGAATGACTGGTGCGAAAGCGCTTTGATTTGTCTCTGCACAAGATTCAGCGCTATATAAATACCACCACCATCATTATTATTAGTAGTAGTAGTAGTAGTATTAGTAGTATTATTATTAATAATATTATTAACCAACCAAACAACATCATCAGCCCCACCAGCCACAAGACAGAAAGCAATCAGGGCAGTCTGATAGTTCGTCCCCACGCACATGGCTCTCCCAGTCGTTTTCTCTGTACTCTGCCAAAGTTGTCTTCCCTTTTCATCCCCCTCACTCCACCCCCCCACCCCCACACCCCAGCCGCCAGCCCCACCTGGGATCCAAAACCAGTGGCTGTTATCCAGTTAGCTTGGCACTGGAAGGTGCCGGGGCGAGGGGTGTGGTGGGGGGCGGGGGTCAGTTCCTAGTTTGTGGACGGATGAGAGCGTGACCACTTCGTTAAGAACAGTGTGTATGTGTGTGGTGTTGAGTGGGGGTGGAGGGGGTTGGTTGTTCTGATTGCATTCCATGTCATTTGTTGTTGTTTGTTTGTTTGTTTGTTTGATCTTTTTTCGCGTCATGTATTGGTTTGTTTTAATGGAAATATTTTAGAAGGCGACTGAGGAGGTTCAGAAAAAAATGTACTTCAAGTGAAGGAATATTCTCTTTTTGCTCTCTTCGTTGAAATTATTTGCTAAAAGTCCGTTTATTCATATGAGATTTTTGTTTTGAATTAGTGTATTTCCGTCAGCTTTCTATGCCAGTTGTTTACCTTTAATTATGTCACACACACACACACACACACACACACACACACACACACACACACACACAGTGAATGTTACACAAATCATTAAGCTGTAGCTGACGTCAACAGACAAACAACCAATCAGAGGGTCGCGTCCAGAAAGCGACAAACAAACAGCGTCAGTCCCAACAAACGCGCGTGTGTGTGTGTGTGTGAATGTTTGACTGTGTGCGCGCGTGCGCACGTGCGTGTGTGTATTTGAATGCTCCACCTCATTACTATTTGCTTGAAAATGGAGACAAACACAAGCATGCGATGTGCAGTATCAGTAATCAGTATCAGTAGCTCAAGGAGGCGTCACTGCGTTCGGAAAAATCCATATGCGCTACACCACAGTGATGTGCAAACAGCAACAAGTAAGTCTACCCCCGTTGTTATCGTGAGAGCGGTAAGATGCCCACAATCACTAAGATGAGAAGACTTTGTTTCCAGCTAAAATATTCTTCTTTTAAAGCCCCTCCAATCTACTCTCTCTCCCTCTTTCTCTCTCTGTCTCTGTCTGTCTGTCTGTCTGTCTCTCTGTCTCTGTCGGTCTGTCTGTCTGCCTGTCTGTCTGTCTCTCTTTCTCTCTCTGTTTTTGTCTGTCTATCTATCTGTCTGTCTCTGCCTCCCTCTCTCTCTCTCTCCCTCCCTCTCTCTCTCTCTCTCTCTCTCTCTCTCTCTCTCTCTCTCTCTCAGGGTTCGTTCAACTCCTACATCTTATTTACAACGTGCACCTTTTCACTCCAATGGAAAACGACACGTCTCTTGTCTGGGTGAAAGAGGGGGTGATTGTGTGGGGGACTGCTGATGATGACAGTGTGCATCTTCAACAGTGTCGCTACTGCCTCACTCCCTCCCCTCCCCTCCCCTCCCCTCCCTCCTCCTCTTCCCCACCCATCCCTCCTGTTGATTTTTTTTTTTTTAAAGAGAGTTGAAGTGCACATCGATCGATAGTGAGGGGAGAGTAAGGGAGGTTTCTTGGCTGGTTGGGGGGGGGGGGGGGGTGAGTTGTGTGGATGTAAGTCTTCCTGAGCTTTTATTTACATATTTTTAGCTTTATTGTATTTTATTGTGTCTTATTTCATTTGGTTTCATTTTATATTTTATTTTACTCTTGTATTCGTTTGTTTGTTTGTTTGTTTGATTTATCTATTTATTGTGATTAATTTAGTTATCCATTTGTCTGTTTTATCTGTTTATTTATTTAGTCATTTCATTGTATTTTATTCTATTCGATTCCGGTCTATCTCTTATCTTACCTTATTTTATCATAATTGTTTTATTTCTTTGTGTGTGTGTGTGTGTTGTTGTTGTTTTGTTTTTGTTTTTTGGTTTGTTTTTTGGTTGTTGGTTTTTTTTTCAAATTCTGGTTTACTCTCCCATGCCCATTACATAAAGTGGAAATGTGTGTATGGAGTATGATTATGGCCCTTTGTTTCCTTTACTGTGGGTGCACTACTTTTTTTCGCCTTTTCTTCCTTTTTTTAACAGAAACAAATGCAGAAATATGGAGACTTTGTGTCCTTCTCTCTTTCTCTCACCCCCCCCCTCTCTCTCTCTCTCTCTCTCTCTCTCTCTCTCTCTCTCTCTCTTTCTTCACACAATCACATTTATAAATATACATGCGTGCGTGCATGCGTGTGTGTGTGTGTGTGTCTGTGTGTGTGTGTGTGTGTGTGTGTGTGTGTGTGTGTGTGTGTGTGTGCAGCTGAACCTGAAAAATAAATCCGGCTATATTATTTATAGATGGCAAAATCAGCACAAAATAAACTTGCAAGAAACTACAATCAAATTTTCCCTTTGATAAATAAACGAGTAAGAAGATAAATTAGTATAAAAAAAATAAATAACTCACATGATTCTTTTTTTCATTTTCGCCATCAAAAGCTTGGTTCGTTTGAAGTTTGCTGGCGTTTCTATGTCTTGCTTAACAAATTAGTTAGTTTGTATTGTGGCATTTCGAGTTTTTTTGTTTTTTTCTCAGTTTGTTTCGATGTGAGTTGTTAGCTCTCTCTCTCTCTCTCTCTCTCTCTCTCTCTCTCTCTCTCTCTCTCTCTCTCTCTCTCTCTCTCTCTCTCTCTCTTATTCGTTTTGTTGTTCTTGTTTTTGTCAGTATTGTTCGTTTTATTTTGAAACTTCGGATTATATTCAATTTCTGTCTGCTTCTCTTTTCTTTCCTATTTCGTGATTCCAACATGTTCTCTCTGTCTGTTTGTTTGTCTGTCTGTCTGTCTGTCTGTCTCTCTCTCTCTCTCTCTCTCTCTCTCTCTCTCTCTCTCTCCCTCCCTCCCTCCCTCCCCCCTTCCACGCCCCCCTCTGTCTCTCCCATCTCTGTCGCATATATACATGCGCACACACGTTCACACGTACACACACACACACACACGTGCGCGCGCGTACACACACACACACACATATACACACACATACACACACACGCACGCACGCACACACACACACGCACACACACACACACACACACACACACACACACACACACACACACACACACACACACACACACACACAAACACACAAACAAACACTCGCGCCACCACCACCGCATTCTGCTGATAAAATAAGGATTCTTCTTTTTCTTCTTCTGCGTTCATGGGCTGCAACTTCCACGTTCACTCGTATGTACACGAGTGGGCTTTTACGTGTATGACCGCTTTTACTCCGCCATGTAGGCAGCCATACTCCGTTTTCGGGAGTGTGCATGCTGGGTATGTTCTTGTTTCCATAACCCACCGAACGCTGACATGGATTACAGGATCTTTAACGTGCGTATTTGATCTTCTGCTTGCGTATACACACGAAGGGGGGTCAGGCACTAGCAGGTCTGTACATATGTTGACCTGGGAGATCGGAAAAATCTCCACCCTTTACCCACCAGGCGCCGTTACCGAGATTCGAACCCGGGACCCTCATATTGAAAGTCCAACGCTTTAACCACTCGGCTATTGCGCCCGTCGCATAAGGATTCAATCAAGCGCAGTTTTCAATCAGCAACTTGACAACTTTCCTCGTCTCCTTCAACTTTCCCAGAGCGATGATTTTTTTTTAACCACTATAGTTCTCTGAAACCTTCATAGAAACTTATGAAAAGTTCAGAGGGGGTGGGGGCTGTAGGGGGGGAGTGGGTGGGAGTTGGTGGGAGGGGGATTGTGGGTACTCAGTGCAACAGAACCTCCTGATTTCTGTAGCAGTAGCGGTAGCAGCAGCAGCAGTGGCAGTAGCAGTAGTTGTAGTAGTAGTAGGCCACAGACAGGCTCATAGAAACATCCCACAGAGGGTAATTTCAGTGACTGCTCTCATCGATCTAACTCTTCTGTACTGCAGTGCACCCTACCCCACCTCACCCCACACCACACCACACCACACCACCCCTCACTCTATATATCACAGCCTTGGGAGCTGCTCAACTTTCATACCCTGCTTGTTTCCAGACCACTTTGTCGTGTCCGGCTTTTTTTTTCTTTCTTTTCTTTCTTTTTTTTTTCTTTTTTTTTAAATTCTTTTTCCTTTTTTGGGGGGGGGGGGGGGTTGATTTCTTGTTTGTTTCTTCGTATGAGTCTGTGTGTGTGTGTGTGTCTGTGTGTGTGTGTGTGTGTGTGTGTGTGTGTGTGTGTGTGTTGTGTGTGTGTGTGTGTGTATGTGTCTGTGTGTGTGTGTCTGTGTGTCTGTGTCTCTCTGTGTGTCTACGTGAGAGAGAGAGAGAGAGAGAGTCTCTGTGTGTGTGTGTGTGTGTGTGTGTGTGTGTGTGTGTGTGTGTGTGTGTGTGTGTGTGTGTGTGTGTGTGTGTGTGTGTGTGTGTGTGTCTGTATCTGTGTGTGTGTGTGTCTGTGTCTGTGTGTGTGTGTGTGTGCGTGCGTGAGTGGATATTTTCTTTATAGAACTGTTGTTCCAGCCAGTGTTCAGTAGCTTACTTCTATTTCGGTCGGTGTAAGTCTGGAACTGACGTTCTGTTTATGTATCTATTTATGGGGTTGAAGGCCGATGGTCGCAGAATGCTTAAGAAGACGCTCGTCTGCCAATACAGAGTCCGTGAGGGTCTGGGTTCGAATCCCGCTCTCGCCCATTCTCTTGAGTTTGGAAACACAGATATATATATGTATGCATGTACTCAAGGCCTGACTAAGCGCGTTGGGTTATGCTGCTGGTCAGGCATGTGCCTGGCAGATGTGGCGTAGCGTATTTGGATTTGCCCGAACGCAGTGACGCCTCCTTGAGAAAATGAAGCGAAACTATGGATTTATTTATCTTGTTTGTTTACTGAACTGTCTATCAATCAATCAATCTATCTATCTATCTGTATGTCTGTCTTTCTTTCTATCTATAGACCGACCTGTCTATCTGTTTGTTTATTGATTGATTGATATCTTTTTGTTTGTGTATTCGTTTAATCATGTAATATTTTAATGATTGTATTATAATCTAATTTACTGTTTCGATGTGAGACATCTTACCCAATACTGTCTCTTTGTCCCTGCGATGTCTTTTAATTGCGTTCCATCCCAAATAATTGTTTTCAGTTCCTGGGGGAAATAGGACCATTGAGCCCGACAGAGCCATTGCGCAAAAATAGATTCAGGTCAAATTCATAATCATTCCGAGACAGATACATGAGTTTGGTGCAAGAGAGAGAAAAATACGGTCTATAACCGATGGGTCTCAAAGTCTTGGAAGAGACTGAGAGAGGGGAACGTGTCTTTTATTATGTGGGTTTTTGTTGTTTTGTTGTTGTTGTTTTTTTGTCTGTTTGTTTTTCGCTTCTCCGCCTTAGTGTTGCATGACACGCACTATATATCTGTTTTCTGTGAAAGAATAGCATAGCTTATTGAAGTGTTGTTGTTGTTTGTTTGTTTGTTTCTAAGTAAGAATGTCAGCATTTACGTCCTTACAACATTTACTCAGCTTTACCTTGTAACTGTTCTGCCTGAAAGAGGGGGAAGGGAGGGTGTGTGTGTGTGGGTGGGGTGGGGGTGGGGGGGGGGCAATCTTCTCCAGTAGTTGTTTCAAATGGAATAGGTCAAGGTTTCATGATACTTTTTTTTTTATCAAGTTATAGCCATTGATCTCTGTCATAGTCTGGAGGTCATGAGGTAATGTCTGTCCTCTGACGGTGCATGTGATGGATACGTTTCCATGTTACCTCGTTACTTGCTTCTCGACTTGTTTGTGATCACACAGATGACTGCATCAATTTTGCTTGGGTTCGGTCTGTTGATCTGTTGAAATTCTGTCTGTCTGTCTGTCTGTCAGTCTGTCTGTCAGTATCTCTGTCCGTTCGTCTGTGAGTGTCTGTGTCTCGGTGTGTGTGTGTGTGTGTGTGTGTGTGTGTGTGTGTGTTTCTCTCTGTGTCTGTCTTTGTCTCTGTCTCTGTGTCTGTCTCTGTGTCTGTCTCTGTCTCTCTGTCTCTGTCTCTGTCTCTGTCTCTGTCTCTCTCTCTCTCTCTCTCTCTCTCTCATGAACACACACTCTCCCTTCCTATCTCTTTTTCTGTCTGCCTGTCTGTCTAACCATCTCTCTCTCTCTCTTTCTGTATGCATACATACATACATACATATGTGATATATATATATATATATTCTATGTTTGTCTATCTTCGTCCGTCCGTCTGTCTGTCTCTTTCTGTTTCTGTTTCTGTCTGTTTCTGTTTCTGTTTCTCTCTCTCTCTCTTTCTGTCTCTCTCTCTATATATATATCTATCTCTCTATCTATCTATCTCTCTTCTTCCAAGCATGGGATGGCGTTGAAGTGTGTGTGTGTGTGTGTGTGTGTGTGTGTGTGTGTGTGTGTGTGTGTGTGTGTGTGTGTGTGTGTGTGTGTGTGTGTGTCACTGTGATTGAAAGGGGAAGGTACACTGTGACCTATTCTCTGTCGCTGTCTCTGCCTGTCTCTCTCTCTCTCTCTCTCTCTCTCTCTCTCTCTCTCTCTCTCTCTCTCTCTCTCTCTCTCTCTCATGTTCAATAATTCCGAAGCACTATAGACGGATAGCTGCTGTCTCCCAGACATCGGAATCCAGTCAGTCAGTGATCGGATCACTCTCCTGCGCAGTTCCCTCAGTCTTCGCCCCGTCTCGTAGACAGCAAGACGCACAGCGCATGGAAACGAAATAAGCCGAGTGGATGATCTGTCAGCAAAGCCAAAAGTTTTACAAGGTTAACAATCACTCATTCTGTCAAAATTGATACATTTGTGGATTTTTTTTTTTTTTTTTTTACCGAACCTTCCTGGTATTTTCTTCCAGTGTCTGCAAAAGTTATGCTGTAAATTTGTATGGGACAGGAAAAGAGATCGAATGAGTAGAAAAACTGTTAAAAGTATCAGAAATGGAGAACTTGAACTGCCAGGGTTAAAATGTTTTGTTGTGGCTTTGAAGCTGGCCTGGGTCAGAAAACTCCATATTATAACAAAACATAAATGGAAACAAATTGCGTGATATAACTTTTCTCTGCTTAATGATATTGATAGATGTGGACCCAAAATTGTTATGACAATCACGACATCAAATAGGTTTTGGACAAGAGTTTTTCAGGCTTATAAAACATATTTCTTCACAATTTGTTGTAAAGACTCGGTAGAACTTGTTGCTGAACCAGTTTTCCATAACAGAGGAATTCAAATAGGTAAAAAGATAATTAAGTCACGAAAGTGCGAAGATTAAGGCGCAAATTGCATAGCACACTTTCTTAAAGATAATGGTCACTTCATGTTATTTGAAGAATTTACGCAAACATATCATGTAGACATTGATTTTGTTACCTTTAGTGGTTACAAATCTGCAATATCAGAATATATAAACATACTAAAATAAAAGTAGATAATGATAAATCGATAACTATGTCACTTTGCTTTTGAACTTTACTGTCTGCTATCAAAGGATCCAGAATGTTCTGTGATTCACTTATCGAGAATGATATCATACCAAAATACTGTGCAAAATGGGACGAAAACTTTCATGTTGAAAAGGATTGGAAGAAATGTGTTCTATATTTACATAAATTTTCTGGTGTAAAAATGAAATGGTTTCAAATGAGATTTATTATCCGTAGGTGCTTAGGGACAAATGTGATTTTGAAACAAATGGGATTGTCAGATAATGACAACTGTAACTTTTGTCATTCTAAAAAAGACAGCATTGGCCACATGTTTTGGAATTCCCCAGAAATCGAAAAATTATGGCATGATTTTATCGCAGTGGTGAATGAAAAATGTATGAATGCTTACAATATGCAGCTGACAAAAAGCTTTGTTATCCTTGGAGTTAACTCACTCAGTACGGTCAGTCCTCTCTTCTCCTCTACACAGACCCCTCGGATGTCCAGTGGGTGTCTGAATGACCCAACCTTTAGCTTCCGTCGTCAGAACTGTGGTATTCTTTGTCAACATTCACGTCTTCAGTATAAGAGCCTTCCGCTTGCAATATTTTGATGATGGTAATTGGGGTGAAACGCTGTTAACGTCGTCTCTTTCGCCGTTCGTATGGAGAGAGTTAATCGATACATACATACTGATGCCGATTTCTACTTTATACTTTTGTTGGCAAAGTTATCTTTGTATCAGTGTAAAATAAACAAAGCTAATCCTCTTTTGGGTGTCTTTTTAATAAGCTTAAGCATAGGTATAAAATAGAAGAATAAGACGGTATTCTGATTTTCAGAATACATAGATACCATGTAAACCAGTGTTCTTGGAGTAATGTGTTACTTCCACTCGGCTACCTGACAAAGATTTTTTTGTTACTGATGGTTTTTATATATATGCGTGTATATGTATATATGTATGTGTTTGTTAGCGATGGGTGATGCACACCCTCATTGCACACTCCTTACAGTGTTTATGTGCTGAAATGATGCTGTTGTTGTTGCTTTTTTATTACCATGTAATATCATATTCTCGAGGCCCTAACTTCCACTGAAAATGAAGTGTCATAACTGAAATCAGTATCTTAACCTATTGTGTGTAATCGAGTTCCACTCATACATGAAATGTTAAAAAAAAACTGGGTTTTTTTTTCTTTTCTTTTTCCCCCTTTTTTTTTCTTTTTTGCTAGTCTGTTTGTCTGTCTGTCTTTTCTCCATACATATATGTACTAACACTATACCCTTTTCTCCTTATGTGTAGTATTATCTTTATTTATTTGTTTGTTTTTTCTCTTCAAAAAAAAAAAAGACAAATGAATGTGATTGCTTACCATCTTGTACAGGTGTACTGAATCAAAACAAGTTTTTAAAAAAGTCTTAGAAGATACTTGTGAATTAAAGAAATAAATAATCGGTACTGCCGTCTCTACTCAGGGGGAACGCTCACTCAGTCTGGCTCCGCGACTAACCCATTATTGTCGTCAGTAGGGGACTTAGAAGGTGGTGTTCTAAGTACGTTAATCAGAACAGCCACTACCACCGAACACCACCGAAGTGACTCAGCAGCAGTGCAGGGTCTCCTCTGGTGTGTGGCCTCCTGGCGACCTAACATCGATGGTACCCTGTGGACTGCCGGCACTGGGACTGCTACAGACGAATCCGGGTGTGGCTATGTATGGGGGTTAGGACTCGGAATGAGCGACGTGGGAGTAATGTCACTGAAACGGTGCAGATGTTGGGGCAGAAAAGAATAATGATAGTTATCCAACTGCTGGGGTTGTTGTTGGAGTTTCGAGGGTTTAGCTGACCACTGAGAATTTTGGTATGTTGGAAAGAAACACGGGTTATTTTGCTCTGTAAATGCTTACGTGTACGCAAGATAATGGCAATAATGGAGATATTTTGCCTTGGAGTCATGCTCTTCTGTCTTTTTAAAGAGACTGAAAGTCACTGGACATGTTTCACTCACAGAGCCACATTCCTTCCTCCCCCCTCCCCCTCCCTCCTCCCCCACTATCCACCCCCCAAGCGCTGATGTGTGTGTGTGTGTGTGTGTGTGTGTGTGTGTGTGTGTGTGTGTGTGTGTGTGTGTGTGTTAGAACTATATGAGTTTGTTTACTTGTACGAGAATACAAGCGCGCAGAAGAAAAAATGTCAATTGCTGGGTTGATATTTTGGTATTAGGTTATGTTCTTCCGTTCTATTTAAGAGAGTGAAAATCAGTGGACATGTTTCGCTCCATTCACCCTCCTCTGCCTCCCCCCCCCCCCCCCCCCCCCCCCCCTCCTCTCCCCATCGCCCCCTCCCCATCCCCCTCTCATGCGCTTTTCTGGAATTCTCTTCTTTCGTTCAATATGCATGAGGTTTCTGTACCTGTACATGAACACCTGTGCGCAGGAAAATGAAAACCGCGGACAGGCTTTGAAGTGGGGTTTATGTTCTTCTGGTCTTATTGAAGCGAGTGAAAGGTCATTAAACATGCTACAATCATGGACCCATCTTCCTCCCTTCACCTCCCCCCCCCACCCCCCCACCCCACCCCTATTCCTCCTCCTCCTCCTCCTCCTTCAGCTCCTCACATGTCAACTTTGAAAGTTCCTTTTCTGGGGAGAATGTTTATGGGTCTATTTACCTGAACATGGACAACAAAAATTCAAGGATAATGGAGATCGGCGTAGAGACTTTGGCTTCAGGTAATGTTCTTCGATCTAAAAGTGGGAGTCGCTGGACATATTTATTGTGTTGGGTTGTTGTTGTTGTTTTTTTTCTAATTTGCCGATGCACTTTCCAAATCAGGATTTAACTGTTTGTGATATGCCCACAGGAATACAAAAAAAAACAAGAAACTGTTATTGTTGTTGTTTCCCGAATCACTTGGTGTGTATTCCAGTTTCAAGCAATTTTTAATGCTTTCTTCCATTCATATTTCTCAAAATAAAAAGCCACAGGGAGAAAAAAATGAAAATTGATTACGAAATACGGATTTTCTACATCATCTTTATCCTTGCATGGTGTTTTATAACAACAAGTGTTATAGAACCTTGTAAGAGAGAGAGAGAGAGAGAGAGAGAGAGAGAATCTGAATTGGAGAATCTGAATGAGAGAAAGAGAGAGAGGGGGGGAGGGGGCAAACAGACAGACAGACAGACACAGAGATACAGAAAAGAAGACAGAAAGAGAGACGGAGTTAAACTCCTCGATTCAAAGGAGACATATCGACCCAGCGTCTGAGCTGTTGGGAAACTAATCTTCTTTAGAGAAGCTGTGAGCCAAACATCGAAAACAAGCACAATGGTAATAGTACTTTGCCTTGTTCGCACAGACAGACAGACAGACAAGGACGACAGTTTCAGTTTCAGTTTCAGTAGCTCAAGGAGGCGTCACTGCGTTCGGACAAGTCCATATACGCTACACCACATCTGCCAAGCAGATGCCTGACCAGCAGCATAACCCAACGCGCTTAGTCAGGCCTTGAGAAGAAGAAAAAAAAAGGAGGACAGAAAAGGCTGATACGCAGAAACAGCTAGAGAGACAGCCACGAACAGACAGAGAAGACAGAATGCACAAGGGAGACACTCCTGTAAGGAACTGATACACAAACAACTCCTTAAGGCCACACCACCACCCCCTAACCCAATAAAGGTCGTGAATAGAGTGGAACACTAACTACGTTATCAGCCAAAAAGCGTCAGTAAGGACTGAATGACACTATGTCTCTCCAAGACTTCTCCCCTCAATGGCAGACAGGCAGACAGGCAGGCAGACAGACAGACAGACAGACAAACAAGCAGACAGGTGGAGAGACAAACGGGGACAAAGACAGTGTGTGAGAAAGAGAGACAGACAGACAGACCAAAAATAATGGGTGAAACGGATGATACAAATTTACAGCATAAGTTTTGCAGACACTGGAAGAAAATACCAGGAAGGTTCAGTAAAAAAAAAAAAAAAAAAAAAAAATCCACAAATGTATCAATTTTGACAGAATGAGTGATGTTTAACCTTGTAAAACTTTTGGCTTTGCTGACAAATCATCCACTCGGCTTATTTCGTTTCCATGCGCTGTGCGTCTTGCTGTCTACGAGACGGGGCGAAGACTGAGGGAACTGCGCAGGAGAGTGATCCGATCACTGACTGACTGGATTCCGATGTCTGGGAGACAGCAGCTATCCGTCTATAGTGCTTCGGAATTATTGAACATGAGAGAGAGAGAGAGAGAGAGAGAGAGAGAGAGAGAGAGAGAGAGAGAGAGGAGACGAGACGAAACGAAACGAAACGAAATTTTATTTCACGAGGGTAGTGGTAGGGAGAGAGAGAGGGAGCAGAGAGGCAGATATACAGACAGACAGACAGTGGGTGAGACAGACAGATAGACACACAGACAGACAGAGAGAGGTATACACAAACAGACAGTGTAGGAGAGAGTGGGAGAGAGAGAGAGAGAGAGTAGGATTGTCAGGCAGATAGAGACACAAAAAAGACACAGACAGACAGACGAACAGACAGACAGACAGACAGGCGGGCAAGCAGAGAGACAGACGGGGGGACAAGGACACAGAGACATAATTATGCACACACACTAACACACATTATTTTTTTTGCACGCACACGCATAGTGACAGAAAGAGACAGGGGCAGACAGACAGACTGACAGACGTGCAGGTACATTATTATGAAGACAGATACACAGACAGACAGACAGACAGACAGAGAACGAGAGAGAGGGGAACAGGGAGAGAGATAATTATACCAGAGAGAGAGAGAGTGAGTGAGACTGTGACAGACACAGAAACAGACACACAGACACAGAGAGACGTAAACATAATAAGACAGTGTATGAGAGAGAGAGAGACAGAGACAGGAAGACAGAGAGTCAGTCAGAGAGAGACAGAGAGAAAGGCAGAGAGACACGGAGAGAGAGAGGCAGATAGACAGACGGACAGACAGACAGACTGACTGACTGAAACAAAAGGAGTGAGAGATAGATAAAGAGGCAGGCCATGAGTACAAGAGAAACGAAACGAAACGAAACGAAACGAAATTTTATTTAACGAGGTAGTGGAGTAAGCACAGCTGCTTTTTTTACATCCAGCCCTCAAGGGCAAAGAAGAAGAAAAACAAAAAGCAAAAAAAACAAAAAAGCAAAACACACAAAAAAGAGAGATTGAGAAAGAGAGAGAACTCAGAACTCAGAACTCAAAACGTTTTTTTTTTTTTTATTCAAGGATTGAGATTTTAGGCATGGCCCATTCTTCCAATCTGTCGTCTCAGAGACACAGACAGACAGACAGACCGAAAGACAGACAGACAGACAGAGAGATAGACATTAGTACAACCAAAAAGACAGCGTAGAAAAGAGACAGAGACAGGGAAGGCAAGACAGACAGACAGACAAAAAACAAAGACAGACAAACAGGGGCAGAGAGACAGACGGACAGACAGACAGACTGGCGGGAACAGGAGTGAGAAATAGATGAAAGAGACAGGCCAGGAGCGCAAGAGAGCGAGAAAGAGAGAGACAGAGATACAGAGAGAGACAGTCAGGCAGACAGACAGACAGCCATAGAGTCAGAAAGGGACAAACACATATGTAGGAAAAGGAAAACAGTGCCAGAGAGAGATTCAAGATTCAAGATTCAGAAACTTTATTACCCAAGGATAAAGATTTTAGGCATTGCCCAGTCTTCCAATCTGTCCTTGTGACAACAAAAACAGTAACGATAAGAGAGACAGACGGACAGACAGACAGACAGACAGACAGACAGACTAGCGGAGAGAGAGAGAGAGAGAGAGAGAAGAAAGCGGAAACATAAACAAATAAAACAAAACTGGGGGGGGGGGGGGAAAATGACAGTAGGATACCTCGATCAGAATCCAATACACTACTATCAAAAGCTGCGCCGTTGACGTAAAGCGTATGTCGTAAAACAGTGCCAACGCATTTGCCAATACAGAGGTGCCAATGCTATGTTGACGTACACTGTACGTCATACATACCTCACGTTTTTTGTCTCAGCTCAGCACAGCAGCGAAGTCGACTGCAAGGCCAGAACGTGAAGAATAACAAATTCTCTTTATGTTCTTTTTCTTCTTCTTCTTCTTCTTCTTTCAAGCATGTGATGGTGGTCAAGTGTGGGTGTGGGTGTGGGTGTGGGTGTGTCATAGTGAGTACAAAATGGAAGGTACAGTGTGCCTATTTGTTTTTGTTTTTCTCCGGCCCCCCCCCCCCTCTCTCTCTCTCTCTCTCTCTTTCTATCTATCTATCTGTCTATCTATCTTTCTCCCTCTCTGTCTCTGTCTCTGCCTGTCAGTCTCTGTCTGCCTGTTTGTTCTTTCTCTCTGTCTGTTTCTCTTTCTGTGTCTCTCTAACTCCCTCCCTCTCTCTATATATCTTTCTCCCTCTCTGTCTCTGCCTGTCTGTCTCTGTCTCTGTTTTTCTCTCTCTTCTATCTCTATTTCTCTCTCTCTCTCCCTCTCTTTCTCTCCCTCTATGTCTCTGTCTCTGCCTGTCTGTCTCTGTCTGCCTATTTGTTTTCTCCCTGTTTCTTTCTCTCTCTGTCTCTCTGTCTCTGTCTCTCTCTCTCTCTCCCCTCTCTATCTCTATCTCTCTCCCTCTCTCTCTCTATCTCTCTCTCCCTCTCTGTCTCTGTCTCTACTCTCTCTCTCTTTCTCTCTCTCTCTTCTCTTTCTCCCTCTCTTGATGCAAGATGAGCATTGTCTCCATGAACTTGGCAGATACATTTATTATGCAATAAACGTCGTTCATGCTTCTTTTTTTTTTTCTTTTGAAAATTTATGTGACATTGATGATTGTGTGGATAGTATTGTATACTGTAACAACAGTTTACTCTAAACATTGTCAGCATGATCAATTGTAAGGGGTCATATGGCCTATACAATCAAATTCTTGCGTTCTCTCTCTCTCTCTCTCTCTCTCTCTCTCTCTCTCTCTCTCTCTCTCTCTCTCTCTCTCTCTCTCTCTCTCTCTCTCTCTCTCTCTCTCTCCAGTATGCGTGTTGTGAACAAATTGATAGATGGATATTATGATCAAGAGAGAGAGAGAGTGGGAGATAGAGAGAGGTATAGAGAGAATGAGAGCGGAGATAGAGAGAGAGAGAGAGAGAGAGTGTGTGTGTGTGTGTGTGTGTGTGTGTGTGTGTGTGTGTGTGTGTGTGTCTTTTGTGTGTAATTTCAAAAAAGGACCACCGGCACAAAGCACACCAGACTAACTGAATCTCCGGTCAAACCAAAGAAACGCTATGTCCCCACAGACCGAAGGGCCGGGAGGCAAACTGAACAACAGAGAGAGACAGACAGACAGCGACAGATAGTCAGACAGTCAAACAAACAGAGAGACAGATACAGACAGACAAATAGAGAGAGTCATGCAGCGACAGAGACAGACAGACAGAGACAGAGAGAGGGGGAGAAAGAGTGAAACAGACAGACAGACAGAGACAGAGAGAGGGACAGACAGTGAGACAGAGAGACTCATACTGAGAGAGAGACAGAAGAGACAGTCAGAGACATTGACAAAGAGACAAACCGATACAGAGACAGCCAGAGATAGAGAGAGAGATGGAGGGCGAGAGAAGAAAGAGAGAGAGAGAGGGGGAGAAGGTCAAAAGAGACAGAGACAGAAGAGACAGAGTCAGAGACAGAAACAAATAAACAAACAGATACAGAAACAGACACACAGAGAGAGAATGGCTGGAAAGAAAGAGGGAGAGAGGGGGCGGGGAGCGGAGAGAGATAGAAAGCGACTGAGACATACACAGTCAGAGAGAGAGACATACATGCAGTGACAGAGACAGACAGAGACATACACAGACAGTCAGAAAGAGAGACATACATGCAGTGACGGAGACAGACAGAGACATACACAGACAGTCAGAAAGAGAGACATACATGCAGTGACGGAGACAGACAGAGACATACACAGACAGTCAGAAAGAGAGACATACATGCAGTGACGGAGACAGACAGAGACATACACAGACAGTCAGAAAGAGAGACATACATGCAGTGACAGAGACAGACAGAGACATACACAGACAGTCAGAAAGAGAGACATACATGCAGTGACGGAGACAGACAGAGACATACACAGACAGTCAGAGAGAGAGACATACATGCAGTGACGGAGACAGACAGAGACATACACAGACAGTCAGAGAGAGAGACATACATGCAGCGACAGAGACAGACAGAGACATACACAGACAGTCAGAGAGAGAGAGACATACATGCAGCGACAGAGACAAACAGAGACATACACAGACAGTCAGAAAGAGAGACATACATGCAGTGACAGAGACAGACAGAGACATACACAGACAGTCAGAAAGAGAGACATACATGCAGTGACGGAGACAGACAGAGACATACACAGACAGTCAGAAAGAGAGACATACATGCAGCGACAGAGACAAACAGAGACATACACAGATAGTCAGAGAGAAAGACATACATGCAGTGACAGAGACAGACAGAGACATACACAGACAGTCAGAGAGAGAGACATACATATAGTGACAGAGACAGACAGAGACATACACAGACAGTCAGAGAGAGAGACATACATGCAGTGACAGAGACAGACAGAGACATACACAGACAGTCAGAAAGAGAGACATGCATGCAGTGACGGAGACAGACAGAGACATACACAGACAGTCAGAGAGAGAGAGACATACATGCAGCGACAGAGACAAACAGAGACATACACAGACAGTCAGAAAGAGAGACATACATGCAGTGACGGAGACAGACAGAGACATACACAGACAGTCACAGAGAAAGACATACATGCAGTGACAGAGACAGACAGACGGACAGAGAGAAAGACATTCATGCAGTGACAGAGACAGACAGAGACATACACAGACAGTCACAGAGAAAGACATACATGCAGTGACAGAGACAGACAGACGGACAGAGACAAAGACATTCATGCAGTGACAGAGACAGACAGAGACATACACAGACAGTCAGAGAGAAAGACATTCATGCAGTGACAGAGACAGACAGACGGACAGAGAGAAAGACATTCATGCAGTGACAGAGATAGACAGAGACATACACAGACAGTCAGAGAGAGAGACATACATGCAGCGACAGAGATAGACAGAGACATACACAGACAGTCAGAAAGAGAGACATACATGCAGCGACAGAGATAGACAGAGACATACACAGACAGTCAGAAAAAGAGACATACATGCAGTGACAGAGACAGACAGAGACATACACAGACAGTCAGAAAGAGAGAGAGAGAGACATATATGTAGTGACAGAGACATACACAGACATACACAGACAGAAAGACATTCATGCAGTGACAGAGACAGACAGAGACATACACAGACAGTCAGAGACAGAGACATACACAGACAGTCAGAGACAGAGACATACATGTAGTGACAGAGACAGACAGAGACATACACAGACAGTCAGAGACAGAGACATACACAGACAGTCAGAGACAGAGACATACATGTAGTGACAGAGACATACACAGACAGTCAGAGAGAGACATACATGCAGTGACGGAGACAGACAGAGACATACACAGACAGTCAGAAAGACATTCATGCAGTGACAGAGACAGACAGACATACACAGACAGTCACAGAGAGAGACATTCATGCAGTGACAGAGACAGACAGACGGACAGAGAGAGGAGGGAGAAAGAGAGATATGGAGACAAAGAGACAGAGATAGAGAAAGGGGGGAATAGAAAGAGAGAGACAGAGAGAGAGCCAGAGACAGAGAGACAGAGGCAGGACCATGAGAGTTGGCAGATTCCGGATGGACATGATAACTTTGCGACAAGGGCGGGAGTTGATGTCTGGCAAGCCATCTGTTTTTCAGGACGGAGGGTACAGGGAGGAGAAGAGGGAGGGGTGTCGGGGGGATCGGGGGGATTGGGGGGGAGGGATGTGAAAGAGGGAGGGAACAGGGGGTGTGGTTAGGGAGGAGGAGGAAGATGCAGGGGTGTGGGGGATGGGGATGCGAGGGGAGGGGGGGGGGGGGGGCTTTCTCCGCCACCACACCGCCTCCCAATCTCCAACCCGACGTCATCAACCAGTTTGTCTACCCTTCCCCAAGGGGGAAATCCCGAACTCTGGCGTTAGTCTCCGCAGTGTCTATCGCTGATTTGTTTACCAGTGCATTAACGGCTGCAGACGCTGCCCGAAAAAACAACTTTGTTTTTGTGTGTAATGCGATATTGTTGGGTGTGTGTTGTGGGGTTTGCAGTGGGGGTGGGGGTGGGAGGCGGGTGTGGGTGGGGGGGGGGGAGGGTAGTGCACTTTGGGTGGCGGTAGCGGAGTTTGGAAAGAGATCGAGACAGGCAGACAGACTGAAAAACAGACAGACAGACAAACATACAAGCAGATAGACAGACAGGGGTGGAGAAAGACAGAGAGAAACAGTGAGACAGAGAGGCAGAAAAAGACACAGAGAACCCGAACTGTAAACACGTACATGTTATCAGTTTAAATGAATGAATGAACAGCTTCATGAATAAAGGAACAAATACCTACCTACCTACCTACCTACCTACCTACATACATACATACATACATACATACATACATACATACATACATACATACATACATACATACATACAAAAACACAAAATCACTTTGATGCGAAAATCCGAGTACTAAATCAAACACAGCAATTGATCCAGTTCAACTTGCCATCCCTCAGCTGTCAGAATGATAGTTGGACGCGTTCATATACAGAAGACAATTCCAGTCTCCCTCCTCCGCTACCCCCCTCCCCTCCCCTCTAATGTCTTAGTTTGTTTGTGTGTAAGTAGTATATCATGCCTGACTTCTTCTTTTTTTTCTTTTTTTCTTTCTATCTCCCCTTGTAACATTTGTTTCCCCGAGTGTGCGAATGTGTATGTGATTCTGTTTGTGGTCGATGGACTATCCACCCCCCACCCCCCTTACCTTCCTTCTTTTAAAGTTTTTTGTCTTTTTTTTTTTTTTAATAGTACTTAATTCTTTTTTTTTCTCTTTTTCTTGTACTTGATAATTGCGAATTTGTGCGTGTTTTTTGTTTTCTTGTTTTGTGTGTGTGTGTGTGTGTGTGTGTGTGTGTGTGTGTGTGTGTGTGTGTGTGTGTGTGTGTGTGTGTGTGTGTGTGTGTTTTCTTCTTTTTTCTTTCTTTGTCTAGGGCTGGGTGGAAGAAAGCATGTGTACTTGCTTATCTCATTACCCTGGTGAAATAAAATTTCGTTTCTGTCTCTCCCGCCCCCCCCCCCCCTTCTCTCTCTCTCTCTCTCTCTCTCTCTGTATCTCCTTCCTTCTTTTTCTCCTTATCCCTCTGCCCCCTTCTCTCTTCCCCTTACCCCTCTTTAGCCGATGTCAGGAACCAGACAAAGCCACGTCGAGATATCTTCTTACCCATACCCTTCCTGGCCTGATCATTACTGAGTATGCTCAAATACCGGGATGATGGAACTGCTCTGTCTTTTTGGACAGTCCCGACAAAGATAGATAGATAGATAGATTCAGTCTCAGCGGGGATAGATAGATTGATTGATAAGCAGAGATAGATAAACATATACCTACCTACCTGCCTACATACATGCATACATACCTACATACGTGTATGCACACATCCATATACCTACCTACCTACCTACCTGCCTACCAGTATACCTGCCTGCATACATACATACATACATACATACATACATACATACATACATACAAAGAACATCCTCCCTCATCACCGATTCTTGCGTGGAGACCCCACCCCAACCCCAACCCCCTTCACCCACACAGAACGACGTGGTCTCATCACAAGAATACCTAAAGCAGAACACACACCCATGGGTGGAAAAAGTAAAGAAAAAAAAACCCGAGACATTCCGCATTGTTGTTCATTGTCCGGCCGACTGACTGGCCGGCCAGGGCCGTATCAAGGACTGAAAAGAACGGGACGTCGTTGTGAATGAACATAACAGAAGGCAGGAGAGAGACTCCAGACGAGGTCCCTTCTGGCTGCTCCAGTCGATTCGATGACGTAGATCAGATAAGGTAGGAGGGGTTGGAAGAGAGGAGGAGGAGGAGGAGGAAGGGAGGAGGAGGAGGAGGAAGAGAGGAGTTGTTTGTTGTCTTACCTTCCTTCCATCTGCGTGGCTTGGGATGGGCCAGAGGAAAATGGTGGATCACTCTCTCTTGCCAACCTGATTAACCATTCCAGTGAAGTCCCTTGGGGAGGTGAGGGGTGGGGGTGGGGTGAGGTGGAGGAGGGGCTGGGAGGGGGATGGGGGGGGGGGGGGGGGGGTGCTGCCAGCTCTGGCTTTTACTTCCGTCCGTGGATTGTGTTGCCGTTACCAGGAAAACCGGTGACAACTTACAGTCCCCTGCCCTGTTCCTGTTATTTTGTATTTTGTATTTCTTTTCATCACAACAGATTTCTCTGTGTGAAATTCGGGCTGCTCTCCCCAGGGAGAGCGCGTCGCTATACTACAGCGCCACCCATTTTTTTTGTATTTTTCCTGCTTGCAGTTTTATTTGTTTTTCCTAGTGACGTGGATTTTTCTACATAATTTTGCCAGGAACAACCCTTTTGTTGCCGTGGGTTCTTTTACGTGCGCTAAGTGCGTACTGCACTCGAGACCTCGGTTTATCGTCTCATCCGAATGACTAGCGTCCAGACCACCACTCAAGGTCTAGTGGAGGGGGAGAAAATATCGGCGGCTGAGCCGTGATTCGAACCAGCGCGCTCAGACTCTCTCGCTTCCTAGGCGGATGCGTTACTTCTAGGCCATCACTCCAGAGAAACTTCACCAGATAGGATTTAGAGGCACTGCCCTGTTGCCGTTACCGTGGAAACTTCATCAGTGATAACTTAGAGGCTCTGCCCCGTTGCCGTTGCTAGGGAAATTTCACCAGTGATGACTTAGAAGCCCTGCCCTGTTACCACAGAAAATTCCCCAGCGATGACTTACAGCCTCTGCCCCACTGCCGTTACCACGGAAACGTCACCAGTTATGAATTAGCGGTCCTGCCCTGTTGCCGTTACCAGGGACACTTTACTAGTTATGACGTAGGGACACTTTACTAGTTGTGACTTAGAGGTTCTGCCCTGTTGCCGTTACCAGGGACCCTTTACTAGTTATGACTTAGAGGTCCTGCCCTGTTGCCGTTACCAGGGAAACTTTACTAGTTGTGACTTAGAGGCCCTGCCCTGTTGCCGTTACCAGGGAAACTTTACTAGTTGTGACTTAGAGGTCCTGCCCTGTTGCGGTTGCCAGGGACACTTTACTAGTTATGACTTAGAGGTCCTGCCCTGTTTCCGTTACCAGGGACACTTCCCCAGTGATGAATTACACTCCCTGCTTTTTTGCCGTTGTCAAGGAAACTTCCACGGTTATAACTTAGAGGCCATGAAGACTTCCAGGCCCCAGTGCCATCCGTCACATGATGCCTTGCTCTTTTTTTTTCTTTTTCTTTTTTTTTTTTTTTTTTTTTTTTTTTTCTTTTTTTGAAAGCGATAGAAAGTGAAGGAGGAGAGGGGGAACGTGTATGAGGGAAGAGGTGGCATCAATTCTTTTGCTGATGGAACGACTTTTTTTTTACTCAGGGCACCTTTTCTGAGGGATGTCCCACTCAACCGCCCTTTCACACACACACACACACACACAGAGAGAGAGAGAGTCATACACGCATAATTTTCTTTCTGAATAAAATGGTGGGGTGGGGGGGTACAAAATATTAAATAACAACAATAATGATAATAGAATTGATTATTACTATTGTAACATCTTCTTATTACGATGATGATGATGATTATGTTCATGATGATGATTATGATGATAATTTAAAAATTTCTGCACTGTGGCATCTGACACAACAGGATGACAGATCTGAGCAACACAGAAGAGAACGATGGCTACTGAGGATTCCTAGGCTATTCAGCAGTAAATGCTCTGTGAAGTAAAATTGTTCTTCCAAAGGGGAGGTCAGTCAGTATTCATGACACCACCAACGACAGCTGCTTTCCTCAGAAATCTCATGACTCAGCGACCGTGACGCAATTTCAGTAATGATATTTCAATTAACACACACGTGTGCGTGAGTGTGTGCGTGTGCATGTGTTATGATCCCGATATGTTTGTGCTTTATCAAGCAACATCGCATTTGGTGTTAATATAATCAGCAGATGGTGACAGATAAAGCAAACCCTCATCGATTGTTTATTATTAAGTAATTTGATGTGTGGATCAGAGAGGGTGAGAGAGAGACAAACAGACAGACTGTCATACAGACACAGTGAAGGTGTGCATACACAACACTTTGGTGAGAAAGTTACCAGCGTGTGCACAAATAATTTCGCATGATAAGCATTTACTTTTAGAGGACATGTACAACTTAGTTGTGATGTACCCGAACTCTCTGTGTCTATGAGTGTGTGTTTCTGTGTGGCTGTGTCCAACGAACAATGACAAGAGACAAATGCATCCTTCACAATCACAATGCTCAAAATTGACTTCACTTTTTATATTCACCGGTTATATTACTCAGTCATGCTTCCTTGTTGATTTGATAACATTTTCATTTTGAAGTCGTGGAGTCATTTCCGGCAGTGCAAGTGGTTCGGAGGCTTCATCGATCCGAGGTAACTCCCAACTGAAGTCAGTTCAGTCAGGCCTTCACATAAAAAAACAAGAGAGGCAAGGCCTTCAAGACTCACTTGTGATACACTGATATACTTTTTTTTTTTTTTTTTTTTTTTTTTACATTATAGTTATTATTTATTATTTATTTATTTATTTGTGTAAGCTTATCTATCATTTATTCACCTTTTTTTTTCTTTTCTTTTTTTTCTTTTTTTTTTCCTCAAGGCCTGACTAAGCGCGTTGGGTTAAGCTGCTGGTCAGGCATCTGCTTGGCAGATGTGGTGTAGCGTATATGGATTTGTCCGAACGCAGTGACGCCTCCTTGAGCTACTGAAACTGAAACTGAAACTGAAAAAAAAATCCAAGCTTTTTATGTATTGTGTATGTGACCAAGCGCGCTATGTTTGCTCCAACTCTATTCACGCACAAACTACAGCAGACGACGTTTTCCCTCCTAACCCCCCACCCCCCCCCCCCCCCCCCCCCCACACACACACACACAGAATGTGTGACGTCACTCTGCTTACATCATTTTGTCCTGGCCAGACAGCCTGCTGACGGCTCGACCAGTGTCGCGTCGCGGTACGTCATTGGCTGAGAAGAAACTTGTGTTTCTGTTCCAAAGTATTTAATTAATAGCTCTTTTGTCAG
>NC_134897.1:41012631-41017631 GCF_041734735.1 Babylonia areolata
AGGGGAAGGGGAGGGAGGGACGGAGGGACGGAGATGGGGTGGGGGTGGAGGTAAAGGTGGGTGGGCATTGACGCACATTAATGAGACAAGCGTGAAGACTACGATGTAATATTATATATATATATATATATATATATAATATACATATGTATACTATTACATATTAAGAAATGGGTGCATATTGTGGGCTTCTTTCCACAATAGCCATGCCTTGCAAGTGACACTGTCATGAGGATGACAGATGCAGAATTAGGTGTCACGGATCAGTCTACCGTGTGATGAAGCTATCAATATCAGTCAGTCCTTCCCAACAGGTGACGCTAGGATCACAGACTAATTTGTAGCGGCAGGTGGCGACGGGTCTCCACAAAAAAGATCAATGTGGGTGGAGGTTACGTGTGGGTGAGGGTGGTCGGAGGTGTGTGTGTGGGGGGGGGAAGGGGATGGTTATCCCATGTGTTTGCTCTATCCATGGGTTTGACTCGTGTATACACAAGCACAAGCGCGTGCGCGTGCACACACAAACACACACACACACACACACACACACACACACACACACACACACACACACATACGCACTCGCACGCACGCACACACACACACGCACGCCCGGACGCACACGCACGCACGCACGCAAGCACACACACGCGCACACACACACACACACACACACACGCAAGCACGCACGCGCACACACGCACACACACACACACTCTCTCTCTCTCTCTCTCTCTCTCTCTCTCACACACACACACACACACACACTCTCTCTCTCTCTCTCTCTCTCTCTCTCTCTCACACACACACACACACACACACACACACACACACACACACACACACACACACACACACACACACACACACACACAGAGGATAGATAGAGAGATACCGTCTCGTATACACAAGACGGAGACGGACTGAGAAAGAGAGAGGGGGGGGGGGGAAGAGAGACTGTCAGACAGACAGAGAGAATGTCCATTTCTGTCAAAGTCTGAATCTCTCTGTCATCTTTTAAATGGGATGGCATTCGTGATCTCCCCGTGCAATACCGGGAGAAAAAAAACCCAACCCCTGTTAGATTTAACCCCGGGGTATTTCTGGGCTCGCCTCAAACGACCCCCTGGGTCAATTATGGCTCGTTTGTAAGGTTACCCACCCGTATCTCGCCCCCCTCTTCAAGTATCAAGTTACCCCAATTTTTTTTTTATAAATTAGTATAAGTGTAATCCAGCGATTGAAAAATGAAGGGAAGTGGCGGGGGGAGTGGGGGATTGGGGGGTGGGGGGGGGCGTTCTGGGCCAGCCTTTGCTGATCTCTAACCTTTCTTCCCTCTCCATAGCAAACCAAACCGAAGGCAAAACGTCGGAGACTTCTGTTTATATTACTAGCCTGTATTGATTCTAGGGCCGGGGTACCGCGCAAGAGTTGATTATTGCTTCGGATTTCTGATCCAGTGGTTCACCAGTGACCATGGTTGGAGGCCAACAACGTCGGAGATTTGTCTTTGCCAGGCTGTAGTGATTCCAGGGGAGCCGCAGAGCTGATTGTATTGCGTGGGATTTCTGAGGCATTGTTCATCAGTGATTATGGTTCGAGGCCACGGTTTTGTTTTGTTTTTTTTGTGGGGTATTATGATGTTCGTGTCCTTTGGGGAAAGGCTCTTTACTTCGATTTTCTTCACTCCGCCCTGGTGTGTGTGTGTGTGTGAGTAGGTCCCTGACTTCGATTGGAGGAATGTGGAGAGTTGATCGAGTGCAGTGTTGGAGGAGTGTGGAGTGTTGGAGGAGTGTGGAGTGTTGAAGGGGTGGAGTGTTGGAGGAGTGTGGAGTGTTGGAGGAGTGGAGTGTTGGAGGAATGTGGAGTGTTGGAGGAATGTGGAGTGTTGGAGGAGTGTAGTAGAGTTGGCGGAATGTGGAGTGTTGGAGAAATGTGGAGTGTTGGCGGAATGTGGAGTGTTGGAGGAATGTGGAGTGTTGGAGGAGTGGAGTGTTGGAGGAATGTGGAGTGTTGGAGGAGTTGAGTGTTGGAGGAATGTGGAGTATTCGAGGAGTTGAGTGTTGGAGGAATGTGGAGTGTTGGAGGAGTTGAGTGTTGGAGGAATGTGGAGTGTTGAAGGAGTTGAGTGTTGGAGGAATGTGGAGTGTTGGAGGAGTGTCTAGTGTTGGAGGAATGTGGAGTATTCGAGGAGTTGAGTGTTGGAGGAATGTGGAGTGTTGAGGATGTGGAGTGTTGGAGGAATGTGGAGTGTTGGAGGAGTGTGGAGTGTTGGATGAGTGGAGTGTTGGAGGAAGTGGGAGTGTTGGAGGAGTGAGTTAGAGGAATGTGAGTGTTGAGGAGTGGAGTGTTGGAGGAATGTGGAGTGTTGGAGGAATGTGGAGTGTTGGAGGAGTGTGGAGTGTGGAGGAGTGGAGTGTTGGAGGAGTGGAGTGTTGGAGGAATGTGGAGTGTTGGAGGAGTGTGGAGTGTTGGAGGAATGTGGAGTGTTGGAGGAGTGGAGTGTTGGAGGAATGTGGAGTGTTGGAGGAATGTGGAGTGTTGGAGGAGTGGAGTTAGAGGAATGTGGAATGTTGGAGGAATGTGGAGTGTTGGAGGAATGTGGAGTGTTGGAGGAATGTGGAGTGTTGGAGGAGTGGAGTTAGAGGAATGTGGAGTGTTGGAGGAATGTGGAGTGTTGGAGGAATGTGGAGTGTTGGAGGAGTGGAGTGTTGGAGGAGTGTGGAGTGTTGAAGGAGTGGAGTGTTGGAGGAGTGTGGAGTGTTGGAGGAGTGGAGTGTTGGAGGAATGTCTAGTGTTGGAGGAATGTGGAGTGTTGGAGGAATGTGGAGTGTTGGAGGAGTGTGGAGTGTTGGAGGAGTGGAGTGTTGGAGGAATGTGGAGTGTTGGAGGAATGTGGAGTGTTAGAGGAGTGTCTAGTGTTGGAGGAATGTGGAGTATTCGAGGAGTTGAGTGTTGGAGGAATGTGGAGTGTTGGAGGAGTGGAGTGTTGGGGGAGTGGAGTGTTGGAGGAATGTGGAGTGTTGGAGGAGTTGAGTGTTGGAGGAATGTGGAGTGTTGGAGGAATGTGGAGTGTTGGAGGAGAGTGGAGTGTTAGAGGAGTGTGGAGTGTTGGAGGAGTGTGGAGAGTTGGAGAAGTGTAGAGTGTTGAAGGGGTGGATTGTTGGAGGAGTGTGGAGTGTTGGAGGAGTGTGGAGTGTTGGAGGAGTGTGGAGTGTTGGAGGAGTGTGGAGTGTTGGAGGAGTGTGTAGTGTTGGAGGAGTGTGGAGTGTTGGAGGAGTGTGGAGTGTTGGAGGAGTGTGTAGTGTTGGAGGAGTGGAGTGTTGGAGGAGTGTGGAGTGTTGGAGGAATGTGGAGTGTTGAAGGAGTGGAGTGTTGGAGGAGTGTGGAGTGTTGGAGGAGTGTGGAGTGTTGAAGGAGTGGAGTGTTGGAGGAATGTGGAGTGTTGGAGGAGTGTGGAGTGTTGGAGGAGTGGAGTGTTGGAGGAATGTGGAGTGTTCGAGGAGTGTGGAGTGTTGGAGGAATGTGGAGTGTTGGAGGAGTGTGGAGTGTTGGAGGAATGTGGAGTATTCGAGGAGTTGAGTGTTGGAGGAATGTGGAGTGTTGGAGGAGTGGAGTGTTGGAGGAGTGGAGTGTTGGAGGAGTGGAGTGTTGGAGGAGTGTGGAGTGTTGGAGGAGTGTGGAGTGTTGGAGGAGTGGAGTGTTGGAGGAGTGGAGTGTTGGAGGAATGTGGAGTGTTGGAGGAGTGGAGTGTTGGAGGAGTGTGGAGTGTTGGAAGAGTGGAGTGTTGGAGGAGTGTGGAGTGTTGGAAGAGTGGAGTGTTGGAGGAGTGTGGAGTGTTGGAAGAGTGGAGTGTTGGAGGAGTGTGGAGTGTTGGTGGAGAGTGGAGTGTTGGAGGAGTGGAGTGTTGGAGGAGTTGAGTGTTGGAGGAATGTGGAGTGTTGGAAGAGTGGAGTGTTGGAGGAGTGTGGAGTGTTGGAAGAGTGGAGTGTTGGAGGAATGTGGAGTGTTGGAAGAGTGGAGTGTTGGAGGAATGTGGAGTGTTAGAGGAATGTGGAGTGTTAGAGGAGTGTCTAGTGTTGGAGGAGTGTCTAGTGTTGGAGGAGTGTGGAGTGTTGGAGGAATGTGGAGTGTTGGAGGAATGTGGAGGAATGTGGAGTGCTGGAGGAATGTGGAGTGCTGGAGGAATGTAGAATGTGGAGTGTTGGAGGAATGTGGAGTGTTGGAGGTAACGCGTCCGACTAGTAAGCGAGATGATTTGATCGCACTGGTTCGCAACCAGCAGTCGCAACTCTCGTTGCCATGGGTTCCTTTTTTTTTTAGTGCGCCAAATGTGTGTGCCTCACACGGGACCTCGGTTTATCGGCTCATCCGAATGACTGGACGCTCGGTTTGATTTTACAGACAACTCAGAACAGAGGGTGAGAGCGGGATTCCAACCCACACCCTCACGAACTCTCCATAGTGACAGCTGGGAGTCTTAGTGCCACCTTCCTTACTTACTTACGAGAGAGAGAGGGGGTAGTTAAATCCGACTGGGGCGTATCAGTTCTGACCAGTTAAGGTTTACCCCCTGGGAGTCATTCAAGGCTAGTCTACATAAACCCCAGGATTAATCAGAGCTAGCCAGATTTGACCACAGGGTGATAAGCAACGGGGGGGGGAGTACTGAATAGGCTGCTACACCGGTAGATAACAACGAGCCACCAAAGACGTCTCCTGATTGGTAAAAGATGAAGGCGGGTGTAATTGATTTGCACCGATCCTGGGAATGACAGCTGTCAACGGCGCGATGAGTTCTGGGAGTCCGTTTTACAAAGTCTTCGACTCTCCCACAGTGTAGCGGGTGACAAGCCAAGTCCTGGTGTGTGTGTGTGTGTGTGTGTGGTGTGTGTGTGTGTGTGTGTGTGTTGTGTGTGCGTATGTATGCGCGCGCGTATCGGTTTTTAATTTTTGTAATATTATGCTCAAAGGAGGTAAAAACAAAAGTCATTTTAGCT
>NC_134897.1:41022631-41027631 GCF_041734735.1 Babylonia areolata
CACACACACACACACACGCACGCACGCGCGCACACACACACACACACACACACACACACACACACACACACACACACACACGTCTAATATTACTCAAAAGTGAAAAGACGTTAAAGGAAAGCACACACACACACACACACACACACACACACACACACACACACACACACACACACACACACACACACACACTCACTCACTCACTCACTCACTCACTCACTCACTCACTCACTCACACACACACACACACACACACACACACACACACACACACTCGTCTAATATCACTCAAAAGTGAAAAGACGTGTAATAATGAAAGAACAATCCACCCACCCAAACCCTCACACCCCACCACACACACACACACACACACACACAGAGTGAAAACAAAAGTACGCTATGAACATAACCCATTCCATTCAGTCTGCAGGTAAGGTGGGAGGAAGGGAAAGAGGGAGGGGAGGGGAAGTGATAACGGAAGGGGGTTGGCCCAGAATTTCAATCAGCGACATCCGACAGGAACTGAACAAAAGAAGTCTGTCGGGACAGGGGGGTGGAAGGAGGCGTCAGACAGTAGGGAGGGGGGGGGGGGGAGGCGGGGGAGGAGGGTGATCAGCAGGCATCAGCGGTGGAAAGGGCGACGGCAACGAAAAAAAAAAGTGGTTCGGAGTGAACTATTCCTTGCGAGAGAGAAAACGACTATCAAGACCTTTTTTTTTTTTTTTTTTTTTTTTTCTTCTTCTTCTTCTTCTCTTCCTCCTCCTCTCTCTCTCTCTCTCTCTCTCTCTCTGTCTCTCTCTCTCTCTGTCTCCCTCTCTCTCTCCCTCTCTCTCTCGCTCTCTCCCTCTCTCTCTCTCTCTCCCTCTCTCTCCATCTATTTTTTCGTGGTCTTTTTATTTTTACTTTTTCTATGGGGGACCTGGGGGGTGGAGGGGATTGTTAGTGGGGTTTTGTTTGGTGGATTTGTTTCGTTTTTGTTTTGGGGTGGGGTTTTTTTTTTCGTTTATGTTGTTGTTTTTGAATACGTGAATGTGCAGATATTCAGGAATTCAAAACACAAAACAAAACGAAAAAAAAAGAAAAAAAAAAAAAAAAAAAGCTTAGAGACCTGAGCTGTCGCGGTGTATGTCATCATGTGCAGAGTTTGCTGCGAACCAACATCGCATCGCCAAAATGACAATGCTGGATCTTTGCTACTCAGCTTGTCAAAGCGATACGAGTAACCGTCAAAGGAAATCTTGTCCTTCTTCCGTATACTTGGGTAGATTTCGGCCATCCTTTCCGAGTAATGTACGGAGCTGAAATGGTTTACTTGATGTCTTAGGAATGTGCATCCGCTGAAATGTACGATTTGTAACTCACAACTCTCTCTCTCTCTCTCTCTCTCTCTCTCATACCGTTTGGCGCTGAAATGTACTCACAACTCTCTCTCTCTCTCTCTCTCTCTCTCTCTCTCTCTCTCTCTCATACCGTTTGGCGCTGAAATGTACGGCGCTGAATTGTGCGGCGCTGAACTGTACGGCGCTGAAATGTATGGCGCTGAAATGTACGGTGATGAAATGTTGGCGCTGAAATGTTGGCGCTGAAATGACGTGTTACCGCTGCGAACAACCCAAGACTTCACTCGGGGTTATTGATTCTCTTGAGAGAAAAAAAAATGGGGGGGAAGGGGGGCGAGGGGGGGGGGGGGGGGGGGCTGGAGCGGCTCATGGTTAAGTCTCTTTTCTATGCCTTGTACCTGTTGCTTGCCAGAGTGATCACTGCATAACTGTTTTTTTTCTTTTTTGAAACAAAAAAAAACAATTAATGACGTCTTCTTTGCATGTCTGTCTTCCTGTTGGGTGGGTGGGGAGGGGGTCATCAGAATGGACTGAGAGCTACTCAAACGGTTTTTTTGTTTGTTTGTTTGTTTTGTTTTGTTTTTTGTTTGTTTGTTTTGTGTTTTTTTGTGTGTGTTTTTTTGTTTGTTTGTTTGTTTGTTTGGGTTTGTTTGTTTTTTTTGGGGGGGTTTTGCTTTTTGCTCCAATTTTAAGCTGAATGACACCAAGTAATTTTCAGCCAGGATGATGCTGAGAAAAGTATTGACATGTGTGTGTGTGTGTGTGTGTGTGTGTGTGTGTGTGTGTGTGTGTGTGTGTGTGTGTGGTGTGTGTGTGTGCGTGTGTAAGCACGGAGTATTAAAGATATGGGCCGAAAACACACACACACACACACACACACACACACACACACACACACTGATTGCATGAAAAAAAGTTAAACACCGAAAAAATTCTAAATATAAACTTCATATATAAGAAAGAGAAGGAAGAGGGAGAGAGAGGCACAGACAGAGAAAGCCAGAGAATCCTCCAATTCAAGCTGAATGACACCAAGTCCTTTTCCAACCAGGATCATGCTGAGAAAGGTATTGACGCGTGTGTGTGTGTGTGTGTGTGCGTGCGTGCGCGCGCGTGTGTGTATGCATGTGTGTGTATGTTTGTGAATACGTGTGTGTGTGTCTGTCTGTCTGTATGTGTGTCTGTGTGTCTGTCTGTCTATCTGTATGTGTATGTGTGTGAACGCGTGTGTGTGTGTGTGTGTGTGTGTGTGTGTCTGTGTCTGTTTCTCTGTGTGTGTGTTTACGTCTGTGTGTATGTGTATGTGTGTGGAATGGGGGCGGATGCGTCGTTGACGGCCTATTTATTAGGAAAATCAAATTCCCCTTGGACCTGAACCGGCTCCCTTTTTTTTTAAACGATTAATTCTTGTCAGTCATGCCTGGACACGTAGTTCTGAACTCGGGGCCCATCCTCAGCAGTCCCCAGTGGTGGCAGTGGTGTGTCACAGTCAGTGAGATCCAACACAGGCAGAGAAAGACTGAACCCTTGTTAACTCTTTCACCGCCATAGGCGACTTTTGTCGACATCGAAGGGTCATGTTGATGACATTGTCACAAAACGTGACAGCTGCAGCCAGTTTCCCACCAAAAGAACAACGACTACATTTTTTTTTTCTGCCCCAACATCTGCACCGTTTCAGTGGCATTACTCCCGCGCCGCTCATTTAGATTCCCCTATACACGGCCACACCCGGGTTCGTCCATCGCAGTTCCAGCGTCGGCAGTCCACAAGGAACCATCGATGTTAGGTCGCCAGGAGGCCACACACCAGAGGAGACCCTGCACTGCTGCTGAGTCACTTCGGTGGTGTTCAGTGGTGCCTGTTCTGTTTTAACGTACTTAGGACACCACCTACTAAGCCCCCTACTAACGACAATAATGGCTTAGTCGCGGAGCTAGACTGAGTGAGCGTCCCTCCCAGAGTTTTGCCCATTGGCTGTGTTTGAAGTGAACAAGTCCACTTTGTTGTTTTGACATGGACCGTAGTGTGCACCTGAGAGCATCGTTTCTAAAATACCTGGCGCTGGGGAGTGTTGTTCACACAGAAACGTGGTGGCTAAAGAGTTAACCTGGAAGTCATCTTTGCCGCACACGAGGTTTCAAATATGATAATAGCAATGACAATATCAATAATAATTATGATGATAATACAGTTGATTGAAACATTAAAAAGCCATAAATCGCCCTCTTACAACAAAAAGAAGAAAATGTAATAAAAATGCAAGATTTGTGTCAAACTGTGGATGATAAAAAAAAAGATACAGGTAAGATCGAGAGGTCAGTCTGAAGAAGTGCCATCAAAGTATTCATCAGTGAAGTATCCAATGTTACTGAGGATCTAATGCATGTTTGTTTGGGGGTTTTTTCCAAGCAACAGCAAGATCTCCAAAGTTTGTATCCACAGAAGTAAATGCAATCCTCCACCGCTGACCAACTGATAAACCGGGTGACCGAAATTGCAGAGGAAAACAAGAGCGGGAAATCAATTCTCTATTCAACGAAGACCTGACAACATTCATAACTAAAAGTTGTTGGTGTTTAAATTACGAACAGACAATGAAATATGAAACTAAGCCTAAAACAGAAAACGAAGCAAACTATGGTTTATCTTCTCCAGCACATGAAAGTCAACGAATCTCTTTCTGCCTGGATTCTATATATATATATATATATATATATATATATATATATATATATATATATATATATATATATATGTATGTATGTATATATACATAATATATGTATATATACATAATATATATATGTATATATACATAATATATATATGTGTGTATATATGTATGTATGTATATGTATATATGCATAATATATATATATATATATATATATATATATATATATATACATATATCTTTGACAATATCTGTGTCTGTCTTTTTATATACTGTCGTTGTTGTGCTTATTTCCGTCTCCCTCTGCCGTTCGTGCAGTTTATAGCAATGCAGGAAAGAGTCCAGAATATGTAAGATATAATATATATCCTATAGCCTTCTTCAATGTATGTCATATGTCTTATTACATATCTTCTTATTTCTATTTACGTATTATTTTAATGTGGTGTGATGCATTGTATCTGTATTTTTAGAATTAAGTTCTGTGCATTGTAAAAGAAAACTGAAATGAATGAATAAAAAACAGTTTTGAAAGCGAACAAAAAGAAGTATGGCATTAACTGAAACAACGAATCTATTTGGGGTTCGGGAGAAGGTGAAAAAAAAAGAAAAGAAAAGAAAAAAGAAGACGACAAAAAAGCTCTAAAGACGCCACTACCTCGTCCAGGTCAGTGTGTTCAGAAAGGGCAAGAAGGGCACTAGCACTCACACTCACACTGCTTGTGTATAAGGGGACATAATTGAGGGGGGGGGGGAACCCGCGGACGACTACGACAACGAGAGGGATATCCCCCACCCCAACCCCCCAAAGGAGCTGAGTCCAGAACAGGTAATTTACCCAGACAGAGTAGCATCACAAACACAGCCACCACCGTGCCACCATCTCACCCCCAAATTGGTTACTTACACTGACTCGATTCCCTAGCGTCAATCAGACAAGTGGGTGTGTGAGGGGGGGTTGGAGAGAAACTGGGTGGGGCTGG
>NC_134897.1:41037631-41050131 GCF_041734735.1 Babylonia areolata
TCTCTCTCTCTCTCTGTCTCTCTCCCCCATCTCTCTCTCTCTGTGTGTCTCTCTCTCTCCCTCTCCCTCTCTCTCTGTCTCTGTCTCTCTCTCTCTCCCTTTCTCTGTCCTTCTCTCTCTCTCCCTTTCTCTCTCTCTCTCTCTCTCTCTCTCTCTCTCTCTCCCCTCCCTCCCTTTCTTTCTCTCTCTCTCTCCACTTCTCTCTCTGTCTCTCTCTCTCTTGCAGCTGGGTTTATCCCAAACGCAACTTTCACACTTTATCTTTTCTTTTTTTCTTTTCTGTTGACTATGCAGAATGATGCCAGGATTGAACAAAATGACTATCGGTAGAACCCGAGGGCAAAAAAAGAAAAAGAAAAACAACAACAACCGCACCTGTAAAAGAAAATGGGGCACAAATACAATCACATTTATTAAATTAAAAAATTAAAAAAGCCCTGGCTCCGACAAGATTTTATCACATGAACACCTAACATAATGTACACATGTTGAACAGAGTAACAGTAAAAAGGCATACAAAACTCTTTTTTTTTAAAGAAAAAAAAAGATCAACGACCACCTCACACGCCCTTGGCACAAAACAAAAGAATGAATAAATAAAACATACTGGGAGTTTCTAACTATCAAACCCAGAAAAAGACATTTTTAATTATATTCAAGGCTTTTATTTAATTTTAAATATGACCACATGTGAATTTTTCTTTGGAGATAATGAAGTTGACTTGATTTGATTGATTTCATGTTGATTGATTGATTGAATGAATGATTGATTGATTGATTGATATTTGACTTCATGTTGATTGTTTGATTGATTGATTGATTGATTAGTAGACCAGCAAGCTAAAAAAAAAAAAGAAAGAAAGAGACAATGAAAATCCAGAAACAAACCAAAAAAATGAGAATTTTTCCAAGTATCCTTGCGTGTATGTGTAAGTGTAAGATAAGTCTTTAAAAAATAAATAAATAAAATAATATGAAAAAAATAGAAGATTCAGAACTGCAGTAACTTACACTGAATACAATGGAAGAATTATTTTGCATACGAATGGATGGTACAAAAGTCTACGAGTGAAACACTTTTTTTCTTCTTCTTCTCCTTCTTCTTCTTCTGCGTTCGTGGGCTGCAACTCCCACGTTCACTCGTATAAACGCGAGTGGGCTTTAACGTGTATGACCGTTTCTTAACCGGCCATGTAGGCAGCCATACTCAGCCTTCGGGGGTGTGCATGCTGGGTATGTTCTTGTTTCCACAACCCACCTAACACTGACATGGATTACAGGATCTTTAAAGTGCGTATTTGATCTTCTGCTTGCGTATACACACGAAGGGGGTTCAGGCACTAGCAGGTCTGTACATATGCTGACCTGGGATATCAGAAAAATCTCCACCCTTTACCCACCAGGCGCCGTCACCGTGATTCGAACCCGGGACCCTCAGATTGAAAGTCCACCGCTTTAACCATTCGGCTATTGCGCCCGTCAACATACATTTTCAATTATCCCGGTTTGTAAACCGAGGTGTCAAATTCTGTCTTCAAAGGACCCCCAAAGACTTCATTCAATTCTCAGACGAAATAGAATAACACAACACATCTAAGTGTCGTTCAAACAGTACAACAAATGAAAAAATAAAATCCGTTTTCATCAAGTGAAATAGAAACTTTCTAATTTTTCTTCGAAACAAACAAAAACATAGTGTCTGCAACAGGTAAATAATCACAATAAAACAAAAAACAAGCAGAATAGTATGCATATGCCACGTGCATAGTATACAATATAGCACAAAATTAATATGAAGTTTCAGACAATTCGATAAACAAATTTAAAAATATATATATATAAAGAAAAATATGCCAGCAGATAAAAGGAGAAAAAACACGACGAAACTTTTACCACATAAACAGAATTAAAAAATGGCAGCTTTCAAATGACAGCCTGTATTTCCTGTCTTTATATGATGATCATAATGACAAAATGATAACTTCCTGGAAACTTTTTTTTTTTTTTTTTTTTTTTTTTTTTTTTTTTTTTTTGCTTCTTTATAGATTTTGTTTTCTTTTTTGATAGACATTCCTGATCTCCGACGATGGGCGGTAGAGTTGAGTTTCCCGACCTATCGGCAATGAGCCCTTAAGATCAAAATTTCCAGTTTATAAAGTTATAGAACAACTCCAAGAAATGATGTATCTGTTGCTGTTTTTTGTTGGGTTTTCTATGCTGTTGTTGTTGTTGTTTTTATATAAATTGTATACATTTTTCCCCCCAATGTGCGTATGAATCCCCAAGAAAAGTCATGTGCTCAGGTAGATGATCATATCAACAACGTGTCACATTCAGTATTGCTGAATGAAGTTGATGCTGTTTTTTTTATAGTCAGTAACTTGTGGACGTTCTGTGTATATCACGATTTATTCTAAGAGTAGTTTTTCCTTTCTTCTTCATTTACCTCCTTTTCGTCAAGTTCTAAAAGTGCTGTGGACAAACGTGGATGGCGTGATCGAAACGGCTGCATTCTTCGTGGAATCGAAATAGCCCAAAGATTGCTCATGAGAGAGTGAACTCAAAGAGAGACAGAGAGAGAGAGTGCACTCTTGCCCTTTCCGGAGAAATGATGTCATTCAATTCAATTATATTACCGACAGGTATCCACGACAGGTCGGTCAATATGCTGGACCCTGTAACCCCCTTTTTTTTCCTCTGTCAAAATATTGACTTTTTTCCTGCTTTTGTTTGGTCTGTGTGTGTGTGTGTGTGTGTGTGTGTGTGTGTGTGTGTGTGTGTGTGTGTGTGTGTGTGTGTCTGTGTGTCTGTGTGTCTGGTGAGAGGTAATAGCGATGGTGGAGGTACTGCAGTTTGAAATCGTCCCTTCATTATCTCTCTTTCCTCTCTATCTCTCTCTCTCTCTCTCTCTCTCTCTCGCTCACTATCTTTCTCTCGTTCTCTCGCTCTCTCTCTCTCTCTTTCTCTCTCTCTCTCTCACACACACACACACTCGCTCGCTCACTATCTTTCTCTCGTTCTCTCTCTCTCTCTCTCTCTCTCTCTCTCTCTCTCTCTCTCTCTCTCCTCTCTCTCTCTCTCTCTCTCTCTCTCTCTCTCTCTCTCTCTCTCTCTCTCTCTCTCCCCGTCCCTGTGTCTCTGTCTCGATCTCTGTCTGAGTGACATACGGATACAAAGCAGAAAATTAATCGTAAAATCAAAAATCCAGTAATACTCGCAAGAGAAGAGACAGAGAGCGAGGGAGGGGAGAGAGAGATAGAAAGAGAGAGAGACAGAGAGAGAGAGAGACAAGAAAAATGGTTTATATTACATGGGCCTCAAGCCATTATACAAACACATGGGAAGTGGAGGGGGGTGGGGGGGCGTTTGGGGACAAGGTGTGGTGCGGTCGGGGCTCGGGGGGAGGTGTGGGGGGAGCGGGGGGGCGGGGGCTGCGGGGGGGAAGGGATACGGGGAGGGGGTGGTCGGAGGGGATACAAAAGAGAGAGAGAGACAGAGACAGAGAGAGAGACAGAGACAGAGATAATGCATGACCACAGTACACGCAACAACCATCAGCTCATTACAAACAAAAAGAAGAAGAAGAAGAAGAAAATAAAATAAAAATAAAAAGATAAAACACCGCTATTTTCCTAATTGCTTTTCCAATCATGCAACAACAACAACAGCAACGAGGAGTTTCTGATTGATAGATTACAGGATCAGGAAGGGAAGGAACTGTTTGAAAGAAAGGCGTACAAGTTCAACGGAAATAGGAACGGAAATTACCGATTGCACTATTGCAGTTTCTGGGCGACAATTTTTTTTTAAAAGCTTTCCTGTTTTGGGTTAGCGAGATGAATTGAAGGAGAGGTGTGTGGCGGGGAGGGGTGTGTGGGGGGGGGGTGTGGGGGGGAGGAGTGAGAAGGAGGCACAGGGAGGGAGAGAGGGATACATAGAGAGAGAGAGACAGAAAGAGAGGAAGACAGAGTGAGTGAGTGAGTGAGCGACAGAGACACAGACACAGAGAGAGAGAGAGAGAGAGAGAGAGTTAAATAAACAAAGAGACGCATAAAGGCACATGGAGAGAAACCGACAAACAGCCAGGCTGACAGCTAGACAGACAAACAGAGACAGAGACAGATACAGACAAGAATACGGTGACTGACTTTTAAAAAATAAAAGGCACACTCTGAGCTAAAACCTTTGGCTCTGAAGCGCAATGGGCATTGTAAAAGTCAGCCATTCAAGGAAGATTTCGGGGATGGTGGGGCCAGCGGTGTGAGGGGCCGGGGAGTGGAGGTTGTCTTTTGAAGTTCCATTTCTCACCTCCTGCAAGAGTCTGCAAACTCGGCGCCGAGTTTACGCTCTTCTTCCACTTCTGGGAATCATTCATTCACAATGGACGAAAGCTGCCGGTGTGATGCTCCCAAAAAACGACACCCCCCCACCCCCCCTCCCCCCCTCCCCCCTCCCCCCCTCCTCACTCCAACGTTAAGAACTCAGTACTGCCAAGAGTCTTTCTGGGGTTTGGGGAGGGGGGTTGTGGGGTGGGGATGGGGGGGGGGTAGGCTTGAAATTATTCCTGTAGTTAGTCTTGGAAGACTCCAACCCTTTTACCCACGTAATGACTCCACGCTTCTTTTCAAATTGTGTAGTGTGTATGGATTTCTACGAGCGCAGTGACTCCTCGTTTGGAATTTTGTTTCCTCATTGAGGAATTGAAACTGAAACTAAAACTGGTGGAGAAGGGAGATGGGGTTAATATAGGGCGTTTAGTGGAGTGAGTTTCAGTTTTAGTTTCTCAAGGAGGCATCACTGCGTTCGGACAATTCCATATACGCTACACCACATCTGCTAGGCAGATTCCTGACAGCAGCATAATCCAACACGCTTGTCAGGCCTTGAGTGCATGCTTATATGTTTGTGTACCTGTCAAAATGGATTTCATTTTCTTTCTTTTTTCTTTTTTTTTTTACATAATTTTACCAGAGGACAACACTCTCGTTGCCATGGGTTCTTTTTCAATGCGCCAACTGCGTGCTGCACACGGGACCTCGGTTTATCGTCTCATCCGAATGACTAGCGTCCAGACCACCACTCAAGGTCTAGTGGAGGGGGAGAAAATATCGGAGGCTGAGCTGTGATTCGAAACAGCGCGCTCAGATTCTTTCGCTTCCTAGGCGGACGCGTTACCTCTAGGCCATCACTCCACTATTTGATTCTTTATGTACATTCACAAACAAACACTTTTTTAAAGTGGCAAGACAAGGTAGGGCAATACGGTTGTTGTGTTTTTGCATTGCATTGTATTGCATTGCACTGTATTGTGTTGCATCGTATTCTTGTGTGTTGCATTCCATTGTATTGTGTTGTACCGTCTTCAAAACTTCACTCGGCACTTATTTTGTGATGGTTTCTTTTCTCGCTGTATGCATTTGTCACTTTAGCCTGAAGGAGACACAAATGTATGCATACATGTGAACGTTCCGACACTCTGCCAACTTGACACCCACACACTTCGACTTTCTCAGCACAGGCTCCAGACACAGGGAGTTAGTGAGGGATGAAATCGGTGTAGGAGGACGGGGGAGGGGGAAAAAGTGTGTGGGAGGGTGGGGGGGTTCGTTTTGCGGCCAGAGAAGAATTCAAAAGTGCACGAGAGTGGGGATGGATGGAGGTGTGATTTTGACGTCCGCTTGAGAAGAACGCACGAGACGAAAATTTCTTAGCCACAGGCAAGGGAAATTAGGTATTCTATGTGTGGGACGAAGAGGGAGAGGGGGGAGTATTGGGGGCGAGGGGTGATGCCTGGTGGGGGCTAGGGGGGAAGTTATGATGCAGGGTGGGGGTGAGAGGGAAGGGGTGATGCTGGGTGGGGTAGGGGGAAGGGAAGGGGTGAATCTGGATGGGGGGGGAGAGAGGGAAGGGGTGATGCTGGGTGGGTGGGGAGAGGGGGGGAAAGGGTGATGCTGGGTGGGTGGGGAGAGGGGGGGAAAGGGTGATGCTGGGTGGGGGGGAGGGGGAAGGGGGGATGCAGGGTGGGGGGGAGAGGGGGAAGGGGTGATGCTGGGTGGGGGGAGAGAGGGAAGGGGTGATGCAGGGTGGGGGGGAGAGGGGGAAGGGGTGATGCTGGGTGGGGGGGGAGGGGGAAGGGGTGATGCTCGGTGGGGGGGAGGGGGGAAGGGGTGATGCTGGGTGGGGGGGAGGGGGGAAGGGGTGATGCTGGGTGGGGGGTAGGGGGGAAGTTATGATGCAGGGTGGGGGTGAGAGGGAAGGGGTGATGCTGGGTGGGGTAGGGGGAAGGGGGGAAGTTATGATGCAGGGTGGGGGTGAGAGGGAAGGGGTGATGCTGGGTGGGGTAGGGGGAAGGGAAGGGGTGAATCTGGAGGGGGGGGGAGAGGGGGAAGGGGTGATGCTGGGTGGGGGAGGGGGGAAGGGGTGATGCTGGGTGGGTGGGGAGGGGGGGAAGGGGTGATGCTGGGTGGTGGGGAGGGGGGGAGGGGTGATGCTGGGTGGTGGGGAGGGGGGGGAGGGGTGATGCTGGGTGGTGGGGAGGGGGGGAGGGGTGATGCTGGGTGGTGGGGAGGGGGGGGAGGGGTGATGCTGGGTGGTGGGGAGAGGGGGGGAAGGGGTGATGCTGGGTGGGTGGGGAGAGGGGGGAGGGGTGATGCTGGGTGGTGGGGAGGGGGGGGAGGGGTGATGCAGGGTGGGGGGGAAGGGGTGATGCTGGGTGGGGGGGGAGGGGGGGAAGGGGTGATGCTGGGTGGGGGGAGAGGGGGAAGGGGTGATGCAGGGTGGGGGGGAGGGGTGATGCTGGGTGGGGGGAGGGGGGGAAGGGGTGATGCAGGGTGGGGGGGAGGGGTGATGCTGGGTGGGGGGAGAGGGGGAAGGGGTGATGCAGGGTGGGGGGGAGGGGTGATGCTGGGTGGGGGGAGGGGGGGAAGGGGTGATGCTGGGTGGGGGGGGAGAGGGGGAAGGGGTGATGCTGGGTGGGGGGGGGAAGGGGTGATGCTGGGTGGGGGGAGAGGGGGAAGGGGTGATGCAGGGTGGGGGGGGGAAGGGGTGATGCTGGGTGGGGGGAGAGGGGGAAGGGGTGATGCAGGGTGGGGGGGGGAAGGGGTGATGCTGGGTGGGGGAGAGGGGGGGAAGGGGTGATGCTGGGTGGGGGGAGGGAAGGGGTGATGCTGGGTGGGGGAGAGGGGGGGAAGGGGTGATGCTGGGTGGGGGGCAGGGGGGAAGGGGTGATGCAAGGTGGGAGGAAGAAGGAAGGGGTGGTGCTAGAGGGAGGAACGGAAAATGCGACCCACTTTTCTTTTCCATTTTCAGTTTCTGAAGGCGGCGTCACTGCGTTTGGACAAATCCATAATCACACGCTACACCACACCTGCCTGGCGAATGTCTGACCAGTAACATGACCCAGCACGCTCGTCTGGAATTGAGTGTATGCATATATATTCATACACGTACCAGCGTGGATTTCTTCTTCAGGATTTTTGCCAGAGGACAACAGTTATGTTGCCATGGTTTCTATTTCAGTGCGCCAAGTGCGCACTGCATACAAGAACTCGGTTTGTCGTCTCGTCTCAATCAAATTTTGCAGTCAAAGTGTGGATACAGAGCGAGACAGAGATTCGAACCCAGTCCCTCATAGACACTAAATTGGTAGATAAGCGTCTAAACCATTGTGCCATCATCCTCCACAAAATAAGACACAAATAGCAGCCTGGATCTGGAAAAGGATTTCAGTACATCATTCAAACATATATCTGATTTAAAAAAATTAATTTTTTTTTTTTTTTTAAAGCAAGTATCCAATTATCACCGTCATTTTGGGTGGGATACATGTCAGGTCAGGGACATAGCCCGTGCTACTGGTACCATGTAACCCAGTACTACCTACCGCATGTGAAGTCTCCCAACGACGGACCAGCCGGAGGAGGAAACCTTTCCCAACGGCTGTGAAGGCAGAAGAGGATGACCAAAGGGCAAGGGGAGCTCTTATCCTTGGCTGAAAGTCCTCCTTGGAGACAGAACTCCAAAGAAAAAACCTGCACCTGCCGATGCCGTCCTACACGTGGCAGTATCTGTACCTGTGGGACTGTGAGCGTCGGTAGGCGAGAGAGTGGGGAAGGGACTGCACAACTCCTCTTCACTAAAAAAATTAATAAATAAATAAAATAAAAAAGTCACCTGTGCTGGTCAGGCAACCAGGCTAATGTCGGAACTCACACCGACAAATAAGCCTGCCTGACTACTCATCCGTCGGTCCGACGGGAGACTCCATCATCACATGTCAGAATCCACCACAACCGATGTCACTCATCTCAGGTACGGGCAAGGAGTGAAATGGCAGGCTGTGCACTTTGCATTAGATTTGATGCCTCTGCCCTGTGAGGTCCAGTGTTTTTTGCAACGTTAACAAAACACAGCGCTTGACGCGTGCCATGGAACCATTCTGCTCTGTGGTACACGCCAGGAATAATGCAAATTTCACGATTCTTCTTCTTCTTCTTCGTTCGTGGGCTGCAACCTCTACGTTCACTCTTATGTACACGAGTGGCCTTTTACGTGTATGACCTTTGTTAACCCTACCATGTAGGCAGCCACACTCCGTTTTCGAGGGGGCTGGGGGGTGTATGCTGGGTATGTTCTTGTTTCCATAACCCAACTGAACGCTGACATGAATTATGGGATCTTTGACGTGCGTATTTCATCTTCCGCGTGCGTATACACACGAAAGGGCACAAGCAGGCCTGCACATAATTATGTTGCCCTGGGAGGTCGGAAAAATCTCCACCTTCACCCACCAGGCGCCGTTACCGAGATTCGAACCCATGACCCTCAGATTGAAAGTCCAACGCTTTAACCACTCGGCTATTGCGCCCGTCAGATTTCAGATATTCTAAACTGCAATTCAGAGTGCGGAGAGCATCAGGTGACTGTTGTATTCGGAGAAGACAGTGACATTCTGGTGTTGTTGGGACAGTGACATTCTGGTGTTGTTGGGACAGTGACATTCTGGTGTTGTTGGGACAGTGACATTGTGGTGTTGTTGGGACAGTGACATTCTGGTGTTGTTGGGACAGTGACATTCTGGTGTTGTTGGGAAAGTGACATTCTGGTGTTGTTGGGACAGTGACATTCTGGTGTTGTTGGGACAGTGACATTGTGGTGTTGTTGGGACAGTGACATTCTGGTGTTGATGGGACAGTGACATTCTGGTGTTGTTGGGACAGTGACATTCTGGTGTTGATGGGACAGTGACATTCTGGTGTTGTTGAGACAGTGACATTCTGGTGTTGATGGGGCAAGTGACATTCTGGTGTTGTTGGGACAGTGACATTCTGGTGTTGTTGGGACAGTGACATTCTGGTGTTGATGGGACAGTGACATTCTGGTGTTGTTGAGACACTGACATTCTGGTGTTGATGGGACAGTGACATTCTGGTGTTGTTGGGACAGTGACATTCTGGTGTTGTTGGGACAGTGACATTCTGGTGTTGTTGGCACAGTGACATTCTGGTGTTGTTGAGACAGTGACATTCTGGTGTTGTTGGGGACAGTGTTGATGGGACAGTGACATTCTGGTGTTTGTGAGACAGTGACATTCTGGTGTTGTTGGGACAGTGTTGATGGGACAGTGACATTCTGGTGTTTGTGAGACAGTGACATTCTGGTGTTGTTGAGACACTGTTGATGGGACAGTGACATTCTGGTGTTGTTGAGACACTGACATTCTGGTGTTGATGGGACAGTGACATTCTGGTGTTGTTGGCACAGTGACATTCTGGTGTTGTTGGCATATCCGTCTGTTAGGCAAGGCAAGGAGGAAAAACTAGGTGCTGGAACACATTTCTTTTTCTTTCTCTTTCTCTCTTTCTCTAAGACAGTCTATGACACAGACTTTCAGGCCAACTGGAATTGAAGAAGCAACAGCACTGCAGAAAATGATGAAGAATGGTGAAGTTTAGCCGAGACATTTCTGCAACAAAAAATACCTGTGAGGAAATTTCAGGCACAGGCTCTCAAGAAACTCTACTGCTGCTCTACAAGGGGCCGTTCTGGAGCCATCCTTCATCGCTTACGGCATTCATTTTTCTACATCACTACCAACTTGTAGCATATATGGATTCGTCCGAACGCAGTGACGCCTCCATGAGAAACTGAAACTACTACTACCTTTAGCTGTCGCCAAATTTCACAGCCAGAGAGTGTATTTCGGAGTTCGACAATGTACTGCGCAGCCATCTGCATGTTTTTAATGGACTCTATGTACCGCAGATGACTGATTTGTCAGTGGAAACCAGCTGAGCTGCTGAAAAAAAGCTGCGACGTCATAGGTGCAGCTGCAGAACACGTGGTCTTCTCATGACAGGCGCAATAGCCGAGTGGTTAAAGCGTTGGACTTTCAATCTGAGGTTCCGGGGTTCGAATCTCGGTGGCGCCAGGTGGGTAAAGGGTGGAGATTTTTCCGATCTCCCAGGTCAACATATGTGCAGACCTGCCAGTGCCTGAACCCCCTTCGTGTGTATACGCACGCAGAAGATCAAATACGCACGTTAAAGATCCTGTAATCCATGTCAGCTTTCGGTGGGTTTTGGAAACAAGAACATACCCAGCATGCACACCCGCGAAAACGGAGCATGCTGCCTACATGGCGGGGTAAATAAATAAAACGGTCATACACGTTAAATGTTACATGTTTGTCTGAGTGTACAGGTGTGCGTGCCTGAAATCTGATTGAATGACACAGGAAACGAATGTTGAGCGCCCAGTGCATGGCAGCCGTCAGTCGGCTCTATCCAGGTAGGCAGCCTGTTGTGTAAATGACTCCGTGTTTGTAAAGCGCTTAGAGCTTGGCCTCCGACCGAGGATAGGCGCTATGTTAGTATCCATGTCAATCAATCAATCAATCAATGTTCTACTGGGTGTGGTGAGTGCCATAGTTAACCAGTTACTTCAGTTCCTTTCTTTGACACTGATACGGAAGCCACGATGACATGTATTGTGGCTTTTTTTCTCTTTCTCTCTCTATCTGCGTGGACCAACAGTATTCAATAATCATTATCAATATTTCGCTTGCCCAAGACACTTACAATTGCATTGCTAATGGCTGATTCATATATTGGCATTCCAAGAACATGTTCTCTTTCGTTTTATTTTCTTTTTTTTCTGTTTTTAATATCGTTTTGAGAGCTTCAAATGAGAGACAGAAAATAGTGCACGTAATGTGAGCACTGTCCAACTTTAAATAAAATGTGTCCTTTGGAGGACAAACTGCTCGCTTATAAATTTCTATGTCGCTGTCTTTCTTAGTTTCTGTATCTGTGTTTCTCCCTTTGTTACAGTTCTATGTATCTATAACTGTCTTTGTATCTCTCTGTCTCTGTCTGTCTGTCTGTCTGTGTCTCTGTCTGTGTCTCTCTCAACACTCACACACAGACACGCACTCTTTTTCACCCTTCTTCTTCTTCTTGCCCCCCCCCCCACCCCCACCCCCACCCCCCTTCTTCTCCTTCTTCTTCTCCTCCTCCTCCTCCTCCTTCTTCTTCTTCGCCTTCTTCTTCTTCTTCTTCTCCTCCTTCTTGTTCCCCCCTTTTTTTCTTCTTCTTCGTCGTCGTCTTCTTCTTAGTCTTCGTCTTCGTCTGTGCTTTATTTGATGCTCCGTCCTCTCCATCTCCTACCTAATTTTTGCCTTCCAGTCTGTGTGTTGAGTGCTTGTTTCGTTGTCTTATTAGCTCGTCACGGCCCTCTTGATGGTTTTTGAAAGGTGTGGAGGAGGTCAGGGAAGAGGGAATACGTGTACAGAACAGGAATCTATTGATCTGAGCAAACTATGTTTCAGAATAAAAAGAAGAAAGAAAAAAGTTTGAAGCTTTGGTTTTTTGGTTTTTTTTTGGTTTTTTGTTGTTGTTGTTGTTTTTTTTGGGGGGGGGTTGGAAATAGTACAATCCCCTCTCCACTCCCCCTCCTTCCCCCTCCTCCTCCCCACAAGAAAAAGCTGATAGATGCTGTTGTTGTTTCCTTTCTGTATGCGTCAGAGAGGGAAAAGGGAGAGAGAGAGAAAAAAAAACAGACAGACAGACAGACAGACAGACACTGAGAGAGAGAGTCACACACGCACGCACATGCACAAACGCACACTTACTAACACACACACACACACACACACACACACACACACACACACACACACACACACACACACACACACACACACACACACAGAGAGAGAGAGAGAGAGAAACCGAATACCGCCCCCGTGTTCCCCGCCCCCTCATAAAAATGATTATACCAAAATCTGAAAAAATAAATAAATAAATAATACAGACAGACAGACCTACAGAGTGAGATAGAGTGACAAAGCGAGACAGGGAGACACACACACACACACACACACACACACACACACACACACACACACACACACACACACACACACACACACACACACACACACACGGAGAGAGAGAGGGGGGAGAGAGAGAGAGAAATAGAAAGAGAGAAAGAGATAGATA
>NC_134897.1:41060131-41065131 GCF_041734735.1 Babylonia areolata
TCTCTCTCTGTCTCCCCCTCCATCTCTGTGTCTCTGTCTCTCTCTCTCTCTCTCTCTCTCTCTCCCTTCATCTCTGTGTCTCTGTCTCTTATTCTCTCTCTCTCTCTCTCTCTCTCTCTCTCTCTCTCTCTCTCTCTTTGTCTCTCACTCTGGGTGTGTGTATGCGTCTGTCTCTTATTCTCTCACGCTCTCTCTCTCTCTCTCTCCTCTCTCTCTCTCTCTCTCTTTTTCTCTCTCCCTTCCTCTCTGTGTCTCTGTGTCTTATTCTCTCTCTCTCTCTCTCTCTCTCTCTCTCTCTCTCTCTCTCTCTCTCTTTGTCTCTCCCTCTGTGTGTATGTGTGCGTCTCTGTCTCTTATTTTCTCACGCTCTCTCTCTCTCTCTCTCTCTCTGTCTCTTTCTCTGTGTCTCTCCCTCTCTCTCTCTGTCCCTGTCTCTTATTCTCTGTCTCTGTCTCTCCCTCTCTGTCTCTCTCTGTCTCTATGTCTCTGTCTCTCTCTCTCTCTCTCTCTCTCTCTCTCTCTCTCTCTCTCTCTCTCTCTCGTCAAAGTAAAGTTCTGAATAAGTGTTGCTTTAGGAGAAGAACCTGCATTCCCATCCTCCCATCACCTCTGTCTGTCTGTCTGTCTGCCTGTCTGTCTGCCTCTCTCTCTCTCTCTCTCTCTCTCTCTCTCTCTCTCTCAGATGGACACATACAACACCCGCAGAGATATGGCCACACACAATATTGGACTCAGTAAAATGCGACAGAGTCATTCAAGAAGTAAGTGAAAAAGTTTTTGGAAATGTGTGGAAGTGTCGTTCAAAGAGTTCAACGTACTTGGTGGGGAAAACTAGCATGACGATAGAAGTTTAGAGACTTTTGTCTGAGTCGCTGAAACTGAAGTTGCCAGGAGAGCCAAAAGCCACCTGAGTCTGGTTTTGAAACTCATCCGAATTCTGAGCAGAGGTGGCAAATTGAACGAGAGAGGGGGGCACAGAGAGAGAGAGAGAGAGAGACTGACACTGACACTGACACTGACATTTTATTGTCATTACCTACAAGGGTCTATCGTATCGACTTGATTATTTGAAAGAGAGAGAGGGGAGAGAGAGAGAGAGAGAGAGAGAGAGAGAGAGAGAGAGAGAGAGACTGATACTGACATTTTATTGTCATTACTTGAAAGGTCTATTGTGTCGACTTGATTATTTGAAAGAGAGAGAGGGGGGAGAGAGAGAGAGAGACAGAGAGAGACTGATACCGGGCATTTTATTGTCATTACTTGAAAGGTCTATTGTGTCGACTTGATTATTTGAAAGAGAGAGAGGGGGGAAGGGGGACACAGACAGACAGAGACAGACAGAACTCAGAACTCAGAACTGTTTCAATGTAAGGCCACCGACCTGTATACATATAAATGCACGTGTTGTACACACACACATATGAAAACCCAACCTTGAGTTGGATGAACAACACCATGTTGGAAAGAATAAACTGATAATACAACAAAACTAAATAAAAAGCTAAGGGTAATTGAGAAACATGTCTTTCATCTAAAACTGAGCGCTTTCTGCTCTCTGTTTTAACGCATAAAAAAAATGAACATTGCTACATCTCTTGACACAATGCTGTTGACATTTTTACAGAGACAGAGGTACACAAACAAACAGAGAGATGGTTGTCCATATTTTAATTCATTATCTCTGTCTCAGAAACCGCGTTTAAAACAACCCGAACCTGAATGAAAACCAAAAGCGCTACGCGTAGTAAAGACACTCCATCAGAGCAAGAAGGTTAGCAGGACACATTTGAGTGTTGTCGCCCTTTTCCTTCACTGATCACGTGTCACACCCCCCCCCCCCCCCCACCGATATGCCCCCACGCCCCCACCCCCGATCCCCCCCCACCCCTCCCCCTCCCCATCCCCAATCCCAACCCTCCCTACCAACGAACTGTCTGACGCTATTTCCGCTCCACAGCTGAATTCAGGCTTTGTTGTTGCCGCTTGAAGCTGTCGATTTGAAATTCCGGACCAATCTCCTTCCGTCGTCTCCCCCCCGCTTCCCCACTCCCCTCTCCCCCTCCCACGCACCTGCCGACCGAGGAGTTTGTCGTTGAAGCAAACTTCTTCATTTCGTTAGAGAGATGGGGTGAGAGAGAGAGAGTGAGAGAGAAAGAAACAGAGCAGAGACACAAAGGGACAGAGACAGAGAGAGGGGACAGACAGACAGAGAGAGGCATAGATAGATAGATAGTGTGTGTGTGTGAGAGAGAGACAAAGAGAAAGAGAGTGAGTGAGAGAGAGACAGACAGACAGACAAACAGACAAACAGAACAGACAGACAGACAAACAGAGCAGAGACAGAGAGGGACAGAGAGGGAGACAGAGAGAGAGAGAGAGAAAGAGAGAACGGAGAGAGAAACAGAGCAGCGACATAGAGGGAACCAGAGAGAGACATGCAGCCAAAGGCAGAGAGACAGAGAGAGAGAGAGAGAGAGAGAGAGGTGGGGGGATCGAGAGACAGAGGCAGAGAAACAGAAGGAGACGGAGTCAGACAGACAAACAGACAGACAGACACAGAGAGAGACAGAGACATACATAGAGTCTTGCTGACAGACAGACAGAGGCACAAAGATAGACAGAAACAGAGACAGAGAGGGGGACCGAGACAGACAGAGAGTAGACAGGCAGAAAGACAGATTTCGTAATAATCCACCAGTACATATATTACAATAAGCTTTTGGTCCAGCTTGACGTTGACCTTTTAGGTATTGTTTCCCACAATCTTTGGCACAAAACCAGGCAGCTTCACGAAGGTTCGTTCTTGTGTGTTATAATGAGTGAATTGGGATTAAGAGATCAGACCATTTACACTTTGTTTTCTTTTCGAGAAAATAAACTATCAAGGAAAGAGTAAAAACTGTCTGGCTGTGAAAATGTATGGCGTCGCCACTGTCTGGACAAACATCTACCAAGATTATTGGGAAGGGAGGGATGGTGGGGGTGGGGGTGGGGAGGGGAGGGAGGGGAGTGGGGGATGGAGGTTGTTCGTTTGTTTTTGAGTCTGGAGCCCGGGTTTTATTTTTCAATGTGTGTAAAGAAGAACAGCAAGCTCTCGTGAGCTGTCTGAAGTGTGTGAAAAGCGAAATGGACCCCCAAAAAACTGAAATTGTTTGTTGTTGTTTTTCTTCGTCTTCTTCTTCTTCTTCTTCTTCTTACTTCTTCTTCTTCTTCTTCTTCTTCTTCTTCTGCGTTCGTGGACCGCAACTTCCACGTTCACTCGTATATACGCGAGTGGGTTTTTTTACGTGCGTGGCCTTTTTTAACCCGCTGTGTAGGCAGCCATACTCCGCTTTCGGGGGTATGCATGCTGGGTATGTTCTTGTTTCCATAACCCACCGAACGCTGACATGGATTACAGGATCTTTAACGTGAGTTTTTTGTGTTGTTTTTTTGTTTGTTTGTTTGTTTGCTTGTTTTTTTGTGGGGTTTTTTGTTGTTGTTTTTGTTGTTGTTTGTTAGTTTGTTGTTGTTGTTGTTTTTTGTTGGGTTTTTTTGTTGTTTGTTTTTTTGTGGGTTTTTTTGTTGTTTTTTTGTTTTGTTTTTTTTTGTTTGTTTGTTTGTTTTGTTTTTGTTTTTTTAATATTAGTAGTAGTAGTAGTATTTTTATGTATTTTTCTTTTTCTTTTTTCTTTTTTCGAGGCCTGACTAAGTGCGTTGGGTTAAGCTGCTGGTCAGGCATCTGCTTGGCAGATGTGGTGTAGCGTATATGGATTTGACCGAACGCAGTGACGCCTCCTTGAGCTACTGATACTGATACTAACGTGAGTATTTGATCTTCTGCTTGTGTATACACACGAAGGGGGTTCAGGAACTAGCAGATCTGCACATACGTTGACCCGGGAGATCGTAAAAATCTCCCACCATTTACCCACCAGGCGCCGTCACCGTGATTCGAACCCGGGACCCTCAGATTGACAGTCCAACGCTTTAACCATTCGGCTATTGCGCCGGTCTTTTTTTTTTTTTTTTTTTTTTTCTTTTTTTTTTTCAAAAGTGTTTTGATACTTTGTAATCATCTGAAAGTGTACTTCTTCTTCTTGTTTTTTTTCTCCAGTTTCTAAGGGCTCTTCGTGGCCATGATTCGTCAGTGCTGCTGCGCCGTTACCGTGATTCGACCCTCAGATTTAAAGTCCAACGCTTTAACCACTCGGCTATTGTAAACACACCCCTTTTTTTTTTTAACACAATATGCCTTTATCAATAAACTGGGGAAACATGAGTCAGACAAAACAATCATTTTACATTGGAAACATTGAAAAAGATGGTGTTGCAGAAAACGACACGTTCATAACAGATCTGAGTCCACGCTATTTGTATCAGCAGAGTTCGGGCACGTATGTCTTTCATATGATCATATTCCTTTAGCAGTGTTTGTTTGACAAGCGGCAAGCTAATCTGTTTTTCTTGTAAATGTCAAATGGCCTCTTCACTGACAACGAACTATGAGACCTCTGCAGCCACCCCCCCCCCTCCCCCGCCCCCCGCCCCCTCTCCATTATCTCTGTCGCAGTCTCTGTCACTCTCTGTTTGTCTGTCTGTCTGTCTCTGTCTCTGTGTGTGTCTGTGTGTGTTTGCGTCTGTGTGTCTGTGTCTGTTTCTGTGTGTGTGTGTGTGCGCGCGCGTGTGTGTGTGTCTGTGTTTGTGACAGAATGACTGTATATACGTCTGCGGATTTGTATGTGTGTGTGTGTGTGTGTTCGTGCGTAGGTACTTTGTGTGCGTGTATACGCATGTGTGTGTATGTGTGTGTTTGCATGCGTGCGCGTGTGTATATATGCGTGTGTGCGTGCGTGCGTGCGTGCGTGTGTGTGTGTGTGTGTGTGTGTGTGTGTGTGTGTGTGCATTCTCAGGATCATTTGCAAAACAGGCTGTCTACTTGGGTAGAGCCGACTGACGGCTGCCATTGGGCGCTCATCATTCGTTTCCTGTGACATTAAATCAGACTTCAGACACCTACG
>NC_134897.1:41070131-41075131 GCF_041734735.1 Babylonia areolata
AATATGGCTACGTTTATGAATTCAGGTGGTTTACACTCATTGCTTTTCCGCTTTCCTGTGCATCCCTCAAGCTTTTCGACAGATGGTTATCTGCATAGTTCAGTTTCTTCATTATTCCTGGACTTGGCATGTGTCCAAAAGGTCTTCTCGAATGCAGAGTTCTCAATTGAATGGAACAATTGGCATTGCTCCATTGCAAGCGCAAGCACTTAGATATATAGAGAGACAGACAGACAGACAAACAAACAGACAGACAGAGAGAAAGATATTCCTATATATATATATGTGTGTGTGTGTGTGTGTGTGTGTGTGTGTGTGTGTGTGTGTGTGTGTGTGTGTGTGTGTGTGTGTGTGTGTGTGTGTGTGTGTGGAGATAAACAAACATGCATACATACATACATTCATAGGGAGAGAGGTCTATATGTATATGTATGTATGTATGTTTGTATGTATGCACACCCACACTTGTGGAGGGAGAGAGAGAGAGAGAGAGATTCATACTGTATTTGTGTTTCCATTTTATGTCTGTACTTTATATGTACTATTACCCCCCTCATCCCCCCATTCCCCCCTGCCCCCTCTCTCCCCTCCTGGACCCCCACCACCACCACCACCACCACCACCCCCACCACCCCAACCACCACCACCACCACCCACCCACCCACCCCCTCCGCCCGGCCCTGCCCATAGTATCCCCTCTGACTTCGTGCACTCTGTAATAAAGACTTGACTTGACATATGCCTGTTGACTCCTTGTAGAGCACAGCGCTTCTCCAGCGGACTCGGTTTTGGGCTGTCCTCTTCAGCCGGGTCCATGTCCATCCAGCTGCCTTCATCTCATCCTCCGCGCTTCTTCTCCAGGTCTGCTTTGGTCTGCCCACTCTCCTCTATCCTTGGGGGGTTCCATTCAAGTGCCTGTCGTGGTGGTGTCGTCTGGAGGCTTTCGAAGGGTGTGGCCCATCCAGCCCCATTTCCTCCTCCTGATCTCCTCACTGATGGGCACCTGGTTGGTTCTATTCCAGAGGCAGGTGTTTGATATGGTCTCTGGCCATCTGATGTTTGAAATATGGCGCAGGCATCTATTGATGAAGGCCTGTAGTTTGTTGGTGTTCGTCCTGGTTGTTCGCCATGTTTCAGAGCCGTACACGAGGACTGCCTTAACGTTGGTGTTGAAGATCCTTAGTTTGTGTAATGAAGACGTTGTCTATGATATAGATAGATCGATAGATTTTTGTAAAACAGAAGAAGACAACTTTTCTCATTTAACCAGATGTGGACTCTGACATTAAGACAAAATCAACTGCTGGTACAAAACACATCTCTTTTTTAACTTTGGTACAATGTTGTTGTTGTTTTTTAACCCTTGCTTTCCAACAGCGCTTAAGAGATCGATCAGAATAAGTCAAAGACGAACCAACTGACCCTCTGAATATTATTTTCTATCGACCCTCATCACTCAAAGGAATGACCAAGCCAAGTCAGTGACCACTATAAGAAACAAAAAAAACGTCTATCGTCGTGTACAAAATACAAAAAAAAAGCAAAAAAAAAAAACCCAGACACTACATGCCACGGTTGTTTTTTGACAGTGAAGACTGATTCCCTTTGTTCCAATGGGAACGATCACCCAGAAAGAACGAAAGTAAAAATGAATAACATGTAAAAATGAATAACAAATGCGCAGCGACAGTGAGAGAGAGAGGGTGGGGGAGAGAGAGAGAGGGAGAGAAGGGGGAGAGAGGCGGGTGGCGGGTGGGGAGAGAGAGAAAGGGAGAGAGAGGGGGAGGGAGGGAGAGGATTTGTATGTGTGCGGGTGCGTGTGTGTGTCTATGTCTGTGTTCCGCCACAGTGAAGGGAAGAGGGAGAGACAGAGACAGAGACAGACAGACAGAAAGACAGACAGACAGAGAACACAGAGAAGCAAATGAACAGACAGACAGAGAACAGAGACAGGCCCACAGACACGCAGACAGACAGAGACTGACCCACAGACAGGCAGACAGACAGAGAACTGACACACAGACACGCAGACAGACAGAGAACTGACACACAGACACGCAGACAGACAGAGAACTGACACACAGACACGCAGACAGACAGAGAACTGACACACAGACACGCAGACAGAGAACTGACACACAGACACGCAGACAGACAGAGAACTGACACACAGACACGCAGACAGAGACTGACCCACAGGCAGGCAGACAGACAGAGACTGACCCACAGACAGGCAGACAGACAGAGAACTGACACACAGACAGGCAGACAGACAGAGACTGACCCACAGACAGGCAGACAGACAGAGAACTGACACACAGACACGCAGACAGAGAACTGACACACAGACACGCAGACAGACAGAGACTGACCCACAGACACGCAGACAGACAGAGACTGACCCACAGACACGCAGACAGACAGAGAACTGACACACAGACAGGCAGACAGGCAGAGAACTGACACACAGACAGGCAGACAGACAGAGAACAGAGACAGGCCCACAGACACGCAGACAGACAAAGACTGACCCACAGACAGGCAGACAGACAGAGAACTGACACACAGACACGCAGACAAAAACAGAGAGACAGACAGACAGACAGACACAACAACAGAGACAAACAGACAAACAGGCATAGAATAGGAAAATATAGAGAGACAGATAGACAAAGAACACATAGACAGGCACAGAACACATAGACAGACAGACAGACGGACGGACAGACAGACAGACTTAGAACAGGGAAAGAAAGAATTTTTTTTCAGGCGTTCTTGTGTTGGTTCTTGTCTGAAACCATTTATCTCTCTCTTTTCACCTCTCTCTCTCTCTCTCTCTCTCTCTCTCTCTCTCTCTCTCTCTCTCTCTCTCTCTCTCTCTCTCTCTCTCTCTCTCTCCGTCTTTTATTCAATTAACTGCGAAGACAGTCTTAACCTTTACCATAATGTTAAGTACCTTAAAAGGACGGAAAACAATATATATTTGTGACAACAGAAGAAACACAGAAGCCGACGACAAAAAACATTAAACGATACCTCTCTCTCTCTCTCTCTCTCTCTCTCTCTCTCTCTCTCTCTCTCTCTCTCGCTCTCGCTCTCGCTCTATCTCCAAGGGAAAAGCTGGAATTCTTAAAATATTTGAAATCTTGTGGACTCTTGTCGAGGTTACGCCATCACGTGTCTTCAAATCATTTGACACACAAATTGGACCATACTTGTATACGGCTCAGGTGTTTGGGGCTTGCAAAACGACATACGCATCGAAAAATCACAAATATTTGCATTAAACTTTTTAATGTATCTCCCAAATATGTCGAACGACATGGTGCATGGTGAAATGGGTATGAAACCTTTATATATAGATGCAAGTGTAAATGTCATTCGATATTGGCTTCGTCTTACCAGCATGGAAAATAATAGACTTCCTAAAAAAAATCCTTGATCATGCCTTTTAGTATTTGTGAAAATGGTAAGGAATGCCGGGTCACAGATGTCCAGAGACACTTAACTTTTTTTCTTCTTCTTTTCTTCTTCTTTTTTTTTTCCAATTTGGCTTTGTTTGGTTTGATCAAGGAGTACAAGAGAACTGGTTTCTACGTGAATGCAAAGGACGCATATCTAATTGCTGGTTACCACGGTGGAATGAAAGAATCAAGGAAAGTGAAAGATACGTATTCCGTTGTACAGATTGTTCAAAACTGAGTTGTCTTTATAAACCTTACTCCTTCTGTCTGTCTGTCTGTCTGTCTCTCTCTCTGTCTCTCTGTCCTTCTCTCTCTCTCTCTCTCTCTCTCTCTCTCTCTCTCTGTCTCTCTCTCTCTCTCTGTCCCTCTCTCTCTCTCTCTCATTACACGAAAGCAGAGACATGAGGCATTGTATTCAATGCGGGAAATAGAGAAACACAGGCAACACGAAGAAGTACATGAATGAGTATTGGGGTCAGGGCCGTTCCGTGAACAACTTCCATGCTTGCCCCTTACATGATACTTCACGTCAGCTGACATTCGTCACCACAAGCTCTCCATTCCTTTCATTTCGTCTCCGACATTTCAGGTTCTTCGCCAGAACTCGTATGCCTTCCACTTTGTGCTTTCTATTTTATAGGTTATCTGGCTTGATGTTTTGATCTTAGTTTCGTGCCAACAACCCCCCCCCTCCCCTCCCTTCACCCTCCCACCCACCCCACCCCCCAAGCCCCCCCACATCCACCCCACCCCCCTGTGCTTTTGGAAGGGTAGACCCTACCAGGCAGCTTCGTAGTGGCTGGGATGTTTTAACTCTCTCCATAACGACGTTAACAGCGTTTCACCCCAGTTACCATCATCATAATAGTGCAACCGGAAGGCTCTTATACTGAAGACGTGAATGTGGACAAAGAATACCACAATTCTGACGACGGAAGCTAAAGGTTGGGTCATTCAGACACCCACTGGATATCCGAGGGGTCTGTGTAGAGGAGAAGAGAGGACTGGCCGTACTGAGTGTTTTAATGAGCGGAGCGGAGTTAAGAGATCAGACTGTTGTGGGCAGTATTCCGTTCGTGGGAATCGTGCTGTCGGGTTTAGATTACAGACACGTCTAGCTGTGAAGATGTATAACGTTGCCCTAAGAGTCTGGTTCTAGGCTGCCATCGTGTCAAGGTTATTGCAAAGGAATCAGTGGGGAAATTCAGCATTTATTGATTTCGGTGTTCATATTGTTTTCAATGTATGCCCTGTGTTAGATATGATGAACTTATTTTCTTGATGTTGTTGTTGTTTTTAGCTAGTCTGTGTGATTAGTGGATAAAAATGCAGTTCAGGAATGTATCTTTAATGAACTGATTTCTTTTGTCTTTTTTTTTTCACTCCGGTTCTCAAGGTGTGTGTGTGTGTGTGTGTGTGTGTGTGTGTGTGTGTGTGTGTCTGTGTGTGTGTGTGTGTGTGTGTGTGTGTGTGTGTGTGTGTGTGTGTTTTCTTCAGTTTAACGTCTATTCACTGTAAGTGTTTTTAGACGGGGGG
>NC_134897.1:41082631-41085131 GCF_041734735.1 Babylonia areolata
AAGGTAGTAGTAGTAATAATAATACGTGAACAGACCTGACGCGCTACCAAAGTATTTGAATGGCAAGCAGTTCATATGAATACGAGGCGATGCTCTATAGCGACACGCACATTAGGGGCGACAAGAAATTCGCTTCGACTTACATATCATATATAACATGAAGATTCTGCAACACACAGCTAACTCGTAACTCTAACCTCCCTGACAAAACGCAAAAAATGATATGGAAAAGGTATGAGTTTAAAGCAATTTAGTTACCCAATCAGACTTTAATCCAAAAGATAGTCTTATATTTATTGCTATTGCAATTTGACACCCAAGGTAATGCTTACATTTATCACAATTAAAAAACCCTGACTAAGAAACTATGCCTAATATCCTGACTGTTGGCTGAACGATTCACCGGTCGTCTGCTCCATTTGGTTTGCTTGGTTGATTTGTTGATGATGACTAGGGGGAATGGGAGGAAGAGGAGGAGGGTTTTCTTTTATGTCCATTAAGTAACCTCCCTTTTGATTCTAATCTATATCATTTTAACACGTTAATGCACAGTGTGTGTAAACTGTTGAATGCTTATTTTGGTTTGTGTGTTTGTGTGTGTGTGGCTGTGTATGATTTTTTGAAGGGCTTCTTTTTTCCGTTCATAGTTTTGTGGAGAAATTTTAAAACAAATGACTTTGGGGGGTTAAATCTAATTTCTAATTTGTATAACAAACATTTCATTCAATAGGTTTCTAGCAGAATGGCATTCTTTCAAATATCTTGTAGAGACAAAACAATTGAATGAGATTGTTAATGAAAGTTTGTAACATATGGAACATGATAGATAATGCAATGCACACGCTGTTCACAGAAAACATAAGATAATAGACCAAGTAATTGAAGTAACTGTATATACTCCGATGTCTTTTGTCATGTATACATTGCTTTTTAAATCATAGATCCACAAACTAAATGTTGCTGTTTTGTTTTGATTTTGATTTTTGTGTGTGTTTTTTGTTGTGTGTGTGTGTGTGTGTGGGGGGGGGTTGTGTGTGTGTGTTTTGTTTTTGTTTTTTTGTGGGGAGTTTTGTTGTTGTTGTTTCTTCAATCCTTTAATCATAAGTTTACTTTGTGAAACCATACGAGTGTCTCATATTTCTTTATTTCAACCTTCACTAACATAGTATGTGTATGTTTATTAGGAATCAAAAAGTGTTTAAATGATACTGACTTACATGTTGTTATATCTATATCTGTTATGTACGAAAGGAAACACTAGCTACCCAGACTCAGAACGACACGAAAGATAACTCAGGGATACTTTTCACACTGTAGCCCCCTCGCCACACACACACACACACACACACACACACACACACACACACACACACACACACACACACACACACAAGCTGTATTTACTGACTGTCCATGTAACAGACAGCCTACTGTTTAAGTCATGAGATCAATAGACAGTGTATTATTTTCGTACAGACACATGCATTATATCAAGCCTCAAGATCAGATGTAACAGACAGCCTACTGTTTAAGCCATCAGATCAATAGTGTATTATTTTCGTACAGACACATACAGTATATCAAATCTCAAGATCTGATGTAACAGACAGCCTACTGGTTTAAGTCATCAGATCAATAGACAGTGTATTTTTTTGGTACAAGTTTCAAGTTTTCAAGTTTCAAGTTTTAATTATCCTTTCACTCCTATTGGAGTATGGAGGATTACTGCAAATAAGTGTGTTCATGCCCAGAACAAACATTTCCGAATACACAACAATGTCACATAAAAATTGAAAAAACACAAATGTCTTTTAACTCCAAAAGTGTAGCTAAGCAACATTTGCAAATCTAATCATCTTACTTACAGCTAAAATGACTCTCTTTTTTTTGCATCCTTTGAGCATATTACAGAAATTAAATACCGATTTTGGAGACAAATATTTTTTTAAGAACATATCTATTTCGTAACTGATCATAATTGGGACATTCCATTATAAAATGAAACTCATCCCCAATCACAGACATGTTACAAACCTTACAAAGCCGTAACTCTCGTGGCATGCCTTTGTGTCTCCCTGTTTCTGTTTCCAGAGGACACATACAGTATATCAAATCTCAAGATCAGTAGACACGTACCAGGCACAATGACACGCAGGGTTCACAGCGACAGCAAAAAGTTAGGGACCGCTAGGGGAACCTTGCAGAGTTGTAATCTTTGAGGCGGTGTGAAAAGGTGCCGGATTTCCGCGAACAGCGGTGTATGTATGTATGTATGTATCCAGTGTAATGAGTACCATGAGCATCCCCCCCCCCCACCCACCACCACCACCCTCCCCCCATCCCCCAGCTGGATGACAACGATGGTCATCATCGATCTCGATGGACGCACACCAATGAGTACCAACAATTACTACGTGAGGTATTTTCTTGTGTGTGTACTTCCGATTGATTGATTGACTGATTGATTGATTGATTGCTTGGTTGGTTGATTGATTAATTG
>NC_134897.1:41090131-41095131 GCF_041734735.1 Babylonia areolata
CTCTCCATACGAACGGCGAAAGAGACGACGTTAACAGCGTTTCACCCCAATTACCATCATCAAAATATTGCAAGAGGAAGGCTCTTATACTAAAGAGGTGAATGTTGACAAAGAATACCACAATTCTTACGACGGAAGCTAAAAGTTGGGTCATTCAGACACCCACTGGACATCCGAGGGGTCTGTGTAGAGGAGAAGAGAGGACTGGCCGTACTGAGTGAGTTAATCCCTTGCCTGCTGTACCTCGTAAAAAATAATAAAAATTAAACTTTTTTTTTTTTTTTTTTTTTTTTAAACCCACGATTAGTGCGGTATGAAGAAAATGCAGCAATTACTTTTCGGGTGCCTGTAAGTGGTGCGATTCATTTAGTAAGGAACAGTAATACAGTGTGAAGAGGAAAAGGTGTAAATAAAGGTAAACAAAATTAAAGAAGGATGTTTTACCTGTCATTTAAAACCTTAATTCAATTCAGTGAAGTCAGAAATCTTCTCTGTAGAGCTTGCTCTTCAGCTGCTAGCAGTCAAAGGGTTACGGATGTGTGTCAGACGGAAAATATTTGAAGAAAGGGGCGTGGGTGGGGGTTAGGGGGTGGGGGAGGGAGGGTGAAGGGATAGGGGAGAGGAGGGTGGTGGAGCTGCCACAATTGGGTCATTAGGTCAGCACAGGCTCATTTCATTCAGGAAAGAAAGGTAGCTGTATTGGACAGGCAGCACTTTTAATTCACGCGGCTCGCATAATGAGATACCACAATGTCCTTTTTATTTCATTATCATATATTTTGTTTTAGGAATAGGGATAGAATTGGTGCTTCTTTCTACAGACACAATTAACCCACCTCTTGCACACCCCTCAGTTCCACCCATTAGTGACAGAGTAATCAAGGAATGATTGTGGTCACTCCATGGAAGGGAGGAAGGAAGGAAGGAAGGAAGGGAAAACGACAAGATTTTGTGTTGAAAAACAACAACTTTGTCAGTATGTATGCAGACTGTTGAACATAATGTGTGTGTATGTATATGTACACACACACACACACACACACACACACACACACACACACACACACACACACACACACACACACACACACACACACACACACACACACACACACAGACGCGAGCAAACTTTAAAGATGTCATCAGAATAAAGTCAACAACAACAAAAAAAGGACACAAAGCATCGTCAAAAGAAAACTACATTGTTTCGTTTTCAATCTTTATTTTTCTAATGTGAAGCCATTTAATTTTCACATTTTCTCACATGCAATCCAATTTCCTCCGTAACGCAATAAGATTTTTTTCAGTGCCTTTTTGTTGTTGTGCTTGTTGAAGTCAATGTCAATGTTTATCATCCTGATTAGCAGATGACGTTTTCTTTATCAACCATTTCCTATCTCACGCCTCGCAGTTTGGTAACAAGAAGAAAACGTGAAGATGATGCTAAAAACAGGCCACAGGATAGGATTCATAATAATGGATACTTATATAGCACACTATCCAGAAATCTGCTCTAGGTGCTTTACAAAAACGCTTTTGTTAACATAAAACATTATATCTATGTTACATACACACACCAAAATGTGACTACACACACACACACACACACACACACACACACACGCACGCACGCACGCACGCACGCACGCACGCACGCACACACACACACACACACACACACACACACACACACACACACTGCATACATAAATTTTAACATACATGCGTATCTAACAGCTACCCTAACACATACGCACACATAGGCAGGCACAAACTTACATAAACACACGCACACACAATACACATTCATATACATGCATGTAGTTATGTACACATACATATGTATACACACATAGTCAAGCACAGCTAACGCAAAGGAAGTGGACCTGCCACAATTGAACTTATTGCTGAGGGAAAAGGTGAGTTTTGAGACGAGATTTAAAAGATGCGAGGGAATCAGAAAAACGGAGGTTATCAGGGAGCTTGTTCCACGTCTTTGGCGATTGAAAAGAAAACGATCTGTGTCCATAGGATTCAGAAAACAAGAGGACAAAAATTATGAACCCACTTGGGAGAGGAGAAGCTGTGTACTTCGACTCGTAGAGTCTTCAAAGTCACAAGTGCAGTTTTCTGGCTGTTGAATAAAATTCACTTGTCTTGAGAACAGTTCACTGCTGGTTGGAAAAGGTAGATGGGTGAAGGAAGTGAGAGAGAATCTAGACAGTGAGAGGAAAAGGGGGGCGGGGGGAGAGGAAAAAGAGGGGGAGGGGAGGAGGAAATGGGCAGGGTGGGGACGAGGGAAGCTGTGATTTGGTTTTGTCCTTGATGTTGAGGCCATATGGTGCTGTAGTACCGAGATGGTGGATAATCTGTTTCTCCATGTTCTTTCTCTTGAAGGACTCACCAGTGCTGATGCGCCAGACCACTGATATGGAGAAGTGGGTGATGCTGTGGGGATCGGTGTTGAAGTGTATAGCCACAGGGGGTTGCTTTTTTCTGGAGGATGCTGTCCCTGTGCTCTTTGCTGCGTTCTTCCAGGCCGCAGGATAGTTTCTGACACCCACACCCGCTTGCCACATGGACTTTTTTTTTTTTAGCAAATGACAAAGTACCAAAGTTCCGCTTATCCCTTAGTAGTTTAGTTTGCTTTAATTGTATTTTTCCTTTCTGTTCCATTCTATTTATTTATTATTTTATTTTTATTATTAATATTATTACGACTACCTTTTTTATATTATAATTATTATTTATTTATGTAAGCTTATCTATTATTTATTCACCTTTTTTTTCTCAAGGCCTGACTAAGCGCGTTGGGTTATGCTGCTGGTCAGGCATCTGCTTGGCAGATGTGGTGTAGCGTATATGGATTTGTCCGAACGCAGTGACGCCTCCTTGAGCTACTGAACCTGAAACTGAATCTATTTGTTTTGCACCATTTTTGTTCCTACAATGTCTGTAGAGCTTTACAGCCATTGACATTAAACATTTCAGTGTTTCAGTGTTCTCTTGCGCTTCTGTGTGGAGGGGGTGTGGGGGGGGGGGAGGAGGGGGAGCTGTGGGGAGAAAGGGGGGGGAGGGGGGAGCTGTGGGGAGAAGGGGGGGAGGGGGGAGCTGGGGGGAGGGGGGAGCTGTGTGGAGAGGGGGAGCTGTGGGGAGAAGGGGGGTGGAGGGGGGAGCTGTGGGGAGAAGGGGGGGGAGGGGGGATCTGTGGGGAGAGGGGGAGCTGTGGGGAGAAGGGGGGGGGGAGGGGGGAGCTGTGGGGAGAAGGGGGGGAGGGGGGAGCTGTGGGGAGAAGGGGGGGAGGGGGGAGCTGTGGGGAGAAGGGGGGGGGGAGGGGGGAGCTGTGGGGAGAAGGGGGGAGAGGGGTTGCTATTGCTGGATAGAGTGACAGCAGTGTTCACACTCTTCCAGTCAGTCTGACGATAGTGGGCATGTGTGTGGTGTTGTCACGTCTGTGAGTTACCTCCCCCCCCCCTCTCTCCCTCTCTCTCTCTCTCTCTCTCTCAAATTGTGTTTCAGTTTCTTTCTTTCTTTCTGCCTGTCTGTCTTTACTTATGATTGATCTATTTCTAAACCTTTTTTCATTCTTTCTTCCCTCCCTCCCCCCCCCCTCTCACTATTCGTTCTCTTTTTCTTTACTTACTACCTTTCTTCTTTCTTTTTTTTTCTTTTTTTTTTACCCTTTCTTTCATTTCTTTCCCTTTTAGACCCCTCACCCCCTCACCTCAATTAAAACCAACACAAAAAAAAGTATTAAAAAAAAAAAATTAAAGGGAGGAAATGTCGCCTCTAGTTGCCAAAGTATTGGTTTCTTGTAAATATTGGGAGAGAAGAACATAGTGTTGGTGTCATTTCCTTCGATTCTTGAGGAGCATTCCATTTATTATTTACCGTCTGAAAGTTTTCCAAGTTATCTTTACGTCTAAAGGTCGTTCTGAATTAGTGTAGCTTTCAGAGAACAATCCATGGAACGTTCTTATGTGCGCTCTCTCTCTCTCTCTCTCTCTCTCTCTCTCTCTCTCTCTCTCTAAAAGTGCAGTTGTGAGTCAGCTGAGTCCAGAGAGAGAGAGAGAAAGGAGACGCACACACACACACACACACACACACACACACACACACACACACACACACACACACACACGCACGCACGCACGCACACAACACCAGACTACACTACACTACACTACACTACACTACACATTGCACGGTACGACACTACACTGCACTACACGACACTACACTGCACTGAACAGCGAATGGCAAGAAAGAGACAGTCATCTGTATCTAATTTGCCTCTTAAAACGTTACACAGCCAACAACATCAAATCGTAAGATATATATATTGTATTGTATTGTATTGTATTGTATTGTATTGTATTGTATTGTATTTCTCTTTTTATCACAGAAGATTTCTCTGTGTGAAATTCGGGCTGTTCTCCCCAGGGAGAGCGCGTCGCTACACTACAGTGCCACCCGTTTTTTTGTTGTTGTTGTTGTTTTTTATTGTTTTTTTCCCTGTATGCAGTTTTATTTGTTTTTCCTATCGAAGTGGATTTTTCTACAGAATTTTGCCAGGAACCACCATTTTGTTGCCGTGGGTTCTTTTACGTGCGCTAAGTGCATGCTGTACACGGGACCTCAGTTTATCTCTCTTCCTAGGCTGACGCGTTTCCTCTAGGCCATCACTCCACTCCACGTTTTGCTATATATATATATATATGTGTGTGTGTGTGTGTGTGTGTGTGTGTGTGTGTGTGTGTGTGTGTGTGTGTGTACATATATATAATGACTAAATAATAAACAAATGAAGAAATACATAAGTACAGCAATAAATACTGAAATACATAAATGCAGTAATAAATCAATCAAACAATAAATCAACAGATGTGAAAGAACAGTTGTTTTTTAGAAGAATCAGGTCACCCCGCATGGCGATGTATTAGGACACCGTGTTTAAGACAGACGCCGCTGATGTCTTGGAGAGTAAAACCGAAACTGCA
>NC_134897.1:41100131-41147631 GCF_041734735.1 Babylonia areolata
GGGGAAGGAGGGAGGGAGGTAGTGTATGTGTGTGCGCGCGTGGGGGTTGGGGTAGAGGTGGGGTCGGGGTAGAGGTGGGGTTGGGGTAGAGGTGTGGTTGGGGTAGAGGTGGGGTTGGGGCAGAGGTGGGGGTCGGGGTAGAGAGGTGGGGTTGGGGCAGAGGTGGGGTTCGGGTAGAGGTGGGGTTGGGGTAGAGGTGGGGTTGGGGTAGAGGTGGGGTTCGGGTAGAGGTGAGGTTGGGGTAGAGGTGGGGTTGGGGTAGAGGTGAGGTTGGGGTAGAGGTGGGGTTCGGGTAGAGGTGGGGTTCGGGTAGAGGTGGGGTTGGGGTAGAGGTGGGGTTCGGGTAGAGGTGGGGTTCGGGTAGAGGTGGGGGTTGGGTAGAGGTGGGGTTGGGGTAGAGGTGGGGTTCGGGTAGAGGTGGGGGTTGGGGTAGAGGTGAGGTTGGGGTAGAGGTGGGGTTGGGGTAGAGGTGGGGGTCGGGGTAGAGGTGGGGTTGGGGCAGAGGTGGGGGTCGGGTAGAGGTGGGGTTGGGGTAGAGGTGGGGTTCGGGTAGAGGTGGGGGTTGGGGTAGAGGTGAGGTTGGGGTAGAGGTGGGGTTCGGGTAGAGGTGGGGGTTGGGGTAGAGGTGAGGTTGGGGTAGAGGTGGGGTCGGGGTAGAGAGGTGGGGTTGGGGTAGAGAGGTGGGGTTGGGGTAGAGGTGGGGTTGGGGTAGAGAGGTGGGGTTGGGGTAGAATTGGGGGTTGGGGTAGAATTGGGGGTTGGGGTAGAGAGGTGGGGTTGGGGTAGAGGTGGGGTTGGGGTAGAGGTGGGGTCGGGGTAGAGAGGTGGGGTTGGGGTAGAATTGGGGGTTGGGGTAGAGAGGTGGGGTCGGGGTAGAATTGGGGGTTGGGTAGAATTGGGGGTTGGGGTAGAGAGGTGGGGTTGGGGTAGAATTGGGGGTTGGGGTAGAATTGGGGGTTGGGGTAGAGAGGTGGGGTTGGGGTAGAGGTGGGGTTGGGGTAGAGGTGGGGTTGGGGTAGAGGTGGGGTTGGGGTAGAGAGGTGGGGTTGGGGTAGAGGTGGGGTTGGGGCAGAGGTGGGGTTGGGGTAGAGGTGGGGATGGGGCAGAGGTGGGGTTGGGGTAGAGGTGGGGTTGGGGTAGAAGTTGGGGTAGAGAGGTGGGGTTGGGGTAGAGGTGGGGTTGGGGTAGAGGTGGGGTTGGGGTAGAATTGGGGGTTGGGGTAGAGGTGGGGTTGAGGTATAGGTGGGGTTGGGATAGAATTGGGGGTTGGGGTAGAGGTGGGGTTGGGGTAGAGGTGGGGTTGAGGTAGAGGTGGGGTTGGGGTAGAATTGGGGGTTGGGGTAGAGGTGGGGTTGGGGTAGAGGTGGGGTTGAGGTAGAGGTGGGGTTGGGGTAGAATTGGGGGTTGGGGTAGAGGTGGGGTTGGGGTAGAGGTGGGGTTGGGGTAGAGGTGGGGTTGAGGTAGAGGTGGGGTTGGGGTAGAGGTAGGGTTTGGGGTAGAGGTGGGGTTGGGGTAGAGGTGGGGTTGAGGTAGAGGTGGGGTTGAGGTAGAGGTGGGGTTGGGGTAGAGGTAGGGTTTGGGGTAGAGGTGGGGTTGGGGTAGAGGTGGGGTTGGGGTAGAGGTGGGGTTGAGGTAGAGGTGGGGTTGGGGTAGAGGTGGGGTTGGGGTAGAGGTGGGGTTTGGGGTAGAGGTAGGGTTTGGGGTAGAGGTGGGGTTGGGGTAGAATTGGGGGTTGGGGTAGAGGTGGGGTTGGGGTAGAGGTGGGGTTGGGGTAGAGGTGGGGTTGAGGTAGAGGTGGGGTTGAGGTAGAGGTGGGGTTGGGGTAGAGGTAGGGTTTGGGGTAGAGGTAGGGTTTGGGGTAGAGGTGGGGTTGGGGTAGAATTGGGGGTTGGGGTAGAATTGGGGGTTGGGGTAGAATTGGGGGTTGGGGTAGAGGTAGGGTTTGGGGTAGAGGTGGGGTTGGGGTAGAATTGGGGGTTGGGGTAGAGGTGGGGTTGGGGTAGAGGTGGGGTTGGGGTAGAGAGGTGGGGTTGGGGTAGAGAGGTGGGGTTGGGGTAGAGAGGTGGGGTTGGGGTAGAGGTGGGGTTGGGGTAGAGGTGGGGTCGGGGTAGAGAGGTGGGGTTGGGGTAGAGGTGGGGTTGGGGTAGAGGTGGGGTTGGGGTAGAATTGGGGGTTGAGGTAGAGGTGGGGTTGGGGTAGAATTGGGGGTTGGGGTAGAGGTGGGGTTGAGGTAGAGGTGGGGTTGAGGTAGAGGTGGGGTTGGGGTAGAATTGGGGGTTGGGGTAGAGGTGGGGTTGAGGTAGAGGTGGGGTTCGGGTAGAGGTGGGGTTGAGGTAGAGGTGGGGTTGAGGTAGAGGTGGGGTTGGGGTAGAGGTGGGGTTGGGGTAGAGGTGGGGTTGGGGTAGAGGTGGGGGTTGGGGTAGAGGTGGGGTTGGAACGATGGGGACGGGTGGTGGGATGACTATTACAGGAAAAGATGGCATAAGAAGTGGCACTGAGAGATTAAAAGGAAGAACTGGTTGTGGGTGTGGGTGTGGGGTTTAACTTCCTTATCTGCAAAGAGCACTTGAATATGATTTTTTTTTAATGGATACTGTATTGTATTGCGTTGTATTTCTTTTTTTTGTCACAACAGATTCCTCTGTGTGAAATTCGGGCTGCTCTCCACAGGGAGAGCGCGTCGCTACACTACAGCGCCACCCTTTTTTTTTTTTTTTTTTTTTTTTTTTCTTTTTTTTTAATTCCTGCGTGCAGTTTTATTTGTTTTTCATATCGAGGTGGATTTTTCTACAGAATTTTGCCAGGAACAACTCTTTTGTTGCCGTGGGTTCTTTTACGTGCGCTAAGTGCATGCTGCACACGTGACCTCGGTTTATCGTCTCATCCGAGTGATAATACATATACATAAATACACAAAGAAGAAAAAAAATAAGCAAAAAAAGACAGAAAGAAAAAGAAACAATGAAAGAAGTGAACATATATATCAATAAACAGATTGATCAGTCAGGTTTTTTGTTGTTGTTGTTGTCGTTTTTCCGTCGCGTTTCCCTGCCGTGCCACGGTGCATCATTTCCGGTCTATCATCCAATGAGCGATCGTTAATCCCGCGGAGCTGATTCAGGCGTGTTAGTGCGTTGGACCATCAGTTTCAGTTTCAGTTTCAGTAGCTCAAGGAGGCGTCACTGCGTTCGGACAAATCCATATACGCTACACCACATCTGCCAAGCAGATGCCTGACCAGCAGCGTAACCCAACGCGCTTAGTCAGGCCTTGAGAAAAAAAAAACATATACACAGACAGACAGACAAGCAGACAAGCAGCACAACACAGACAGGGGAACAGACAGACACAGAGGAACAGACAGACACAGAGACAGACAGCACAGACAGAAAGACATTGGAACAAACAAAGGGACAGCCAGACAGACAAAGGAACAGACAAGACATACAGACAGCACAGCACAGCACAGACAGACAGACAGGGGAACAAGTCGGATGGACATACACACATACATACAGACAGACAGACATACAGACAGACAGACAAGTCAGACACTGACCACCAGTCTGAGGATCCTAGTATTGTCGCTCGGTGGAGATTTTTTTTCAGTCTCCCAGGTCAACATACGCACAGACTAGCTAGTGCCTTAGCCCTTTCACCGCCAGTAAGTTTAGAGTGCAAAATTCCCTTGTGCTATAAACACAGAAAATATGGTGTCTAAGAACAGCTGGGGACTCCCCCTTGCGATGTGTAGAAAATAAGTCTCATCCTATCCTACCACCGAACATTAAAAGCAGTAGGTTCATGGATAACAGACCCATGATCTGGTCGCCCTTCAGTGACATGGGTGCGCTAACTGGCTGCTGCATAAATGCGAGTTTGAATGTGTTAATTCTCTTCATGTGAATACGCAGGCGATTAAATGCGCGCGTTAATGGTTCCCTAATCCATGTAAGCATTCGTTGAATTATGACGGGGGGGTGGGGGGGAGGGGGGGGGGACGAACATACCCAGCATGCAGTGTGGCTGCCTATTTTCATGCAGTAGGGGGGAGGTAGCGGGGGGGGGGGGGGGCGGTTAACATAACACGTGAAGTCCAGACGTATAGAAACGAGTGAACGCGGGAGTTGTAGCCCACGAACCAGCCGCCGTGGCGAAGTGGTTAGCGTCGCGGACTGACGGCTGGGAGGACGCGGGTTCGAATCCCAGCGGAGGTGGGTTTTTCGGCCCGTGGCCGGCTCCTACCCAGAGTTGAGTGTGCTGTGGGCTTAAATGGGGAGACTGGGACCACACAGTCGAGTGTCATCCACTTCAAGGATGCGTCTTTGGGTGTGTTGCTCTAATTACTTGACCAACACTGCAAGTGTCTGTATCTCTCGGGCCTGGTTAACGCCGGGATATCATTATGACAGGACGTGTAGAGTACAGCCTTGTCACGCAGTCCCAAACCAAAATGGACCTCCATAGCAACATCGTCATCATCATCGTCATCCTCCTCCTCCTTCATCGTCATCAATATAAACAAAATAGTCTCAAAGTCTGTGGCCTTTCATGCCCTGCTCTCATGGTGACCTCAGTTTCGATACCCCTCCACTTCTGTGCTTGGGGTGAGTCCTGTCAATGTCGTCAGTATCGGCGGATTCGTCGGGGGCTGTTGTTTGAGGGACGTGGTGGCGGTCTCCACTCTGGGAGGGACGCTCACTCAGTCTGGCTCCGCGACTAAGCCATTATTGTCGTTAGTAGGGGGCTTAGTAGGTGGTGTCCTAAGTACGTAAAATCAGAACAGGCACCACTGAACACCACCGAAGTGACTCAGCAGCAGTGCAGGGTCTCCTCTGGTGTGTGGCCTCCAGGCGACCTAACATCGATAGTTCCCTGTGGACTGCCGACGCTGGAACTGCGACGGACGAACCCGGGTGTGGCCGTGTATGGGGGAATCTAAATGAGCGGCGTGGGAGTAATGCCACTGAAACGGTGCAGATGATGGGGCAGCAAAAAAAAAAAAAAAAAAAAAAAAAAAAAAAAAGTTGTAGCCCACGAAAGCAGAGAGAAAGAAGTCAGCCTGTTTGGCACTGTCACTGTACGGGCGTCGCCTGATTACACAGTCACATCATGCACTGCCTCAGGATTTCTCTCCCTACACCTGTTGTTCAGCCAAGTTTGGTCCTGCCTGATGATCGGTTGGCCCGCTCTCTCCTCTCTCTCTCTCTCTCTCTCTCTCTCTCTCTCTCTCTCTCTCTCTCTCTCCTCTCTCTCTCTCTCTCTCTCTCTCCTCTCTCTCTCTCTCTCTCTCTCTCTCCTCTCTCTCTCTCTCTCTCTCTCTCTCTCCCCCACCCACCCACCTCGATTCTAGTCTCCTCTTATTCCTCCTCCTGCTCCTCCTCCTCTTCTCTCTCTCTCTCTCTGTTCTCCATTTCTCTCTTTCTCTTTCCACCCCCATCTCTCTCTCTCTCCCTCTCTCTCTCTCTCTCTCTCTCTCTCTCTCTCTCTCTCTCTCTCTCTGTATTGATTCTGTCGCTCTCTCTGTCTGTCTGTCTGTCTGTCTGTCTGTCTGTCTGTCTGTCTCTCTCTCTCTCTCTCTCTCTCTCTCTCTCTCTCTCTCTCTCCTCCCTCCCTCCTATCATTGTAATTATTGTGTTTGCTAAGGAGACATGCTTAGTCAGGCCGCCCGAACTTGCTTAATTACCAGTAATTACTTTATTGTATCGCCCCAGTCAAGATTGGGATCTCTACGGGCTGTCACCTTTGACAACCGGCTGGCCGTTTAATTAACCCCTTGACCACCCGCCGAACCTCGTTGAACTGAGACCAGTGTGGTATGAAATGTGCATATGTAAGTGAACAAGAACAAGAAGATGAAGAAGCAAAGAAGAAGAAAAAGAAAGGGGAGTGTCCAGATAAAGAAAACATGACTGACATCCTGACCGGTGACCTCAGGCCTATCTCAGTGAGTGGACAGCCCTTCAGTGACGAACATACTCTCGACAGTAGCAGTCGAGGGGTTAAGAATGAACTCAGTAATGTAATGGAGGAGAGAACAACCACATGCCACCAGCATTGACCATTACCAGGAAGTGGTCAAGGCATGGTCAAGGCATGCCTCACACACACACACACACACGCGCGCGCGCGCGCACGCACGCACGCACGCACACACGCACGCACACACACACACACACACACACGCACACACACACACACACACACAGTACATATATATGCATATATTTTCTCACAATCACACATTATAATCATAATCATGATGACGATAATAACAAAGGTAATGATAATGATAATAATTCTTATAATACAATACAACAGAATAGAACAGATTATACGTGCATGTGTATGGATTTATGCGTACATGTATGACATTATTCAGTGCGTATTATGACTGTGTTTTCGCCTTACTATGCTACGAATTAGGGGAATGTGTTGACACATCTGATTTCCCATCCGTTTTATGGGAGTCACCATATGTTGTTTTTTGGCTTCTTTTCTTTTTTTCTTTTTTTTCGTTTGTTGTTGTTGTTGTTGTTTGTTATTGTTTGTTGTATGTTTGTTGTTGTTGGGTTTTTCTTTTTGTTTTGTTTCTTTTGTTGTTTGTTTTTGTTGGGGTTTTTGTTGTTGTTGTTGGTTTTTGTTGTTGTTGTTGTTTGTTGTTGTTGTTGTTGTTTGTTTGTTGTTGTTGTTTTGTTGGTGGTGGTGGTGCTGGTGGTGGTGGTGGTGGTGGTGATGTGTGTGTGTGTGTGTGTGGCTGTGTCTGTGTGTGTGTGTGTGTGTGTGGCTGTGTCTGTGTCTGTGTGTCTACATGTGTTGCATGACACCAAATTAACTCAACAAAGTGTCATAAATTGTCATCCAATGTTAAGCATAATGCTGATTACTTGTTATAACATCGCACTGTTAGCAATATCTGATGAAAGTTGTTGTTGTTGTTGTTGTTGTTTTCATCTTGACCTTGAAAAGGGTGAAACAAGAAAACAAATATAAACAGCAAAATAGCTATGATGTCTTTTGGAAGACAATACAATGCAATACAATAAAACACGATTGTAATACAATACAACGCAACGCAATGCAGCGCAGCACAGCACAAGGCAATACGAAACAATACGAAACGTCTCACGTGGACATGGAACAGTGTTTTCAGCTTAACTCACTCAGTACGGCCAGTCCTCTCTTCTCCTCTACACAGACCCCTCGGATGTCCAGTGGGTGTCTGAATGACCCAACCTTTAGCTTCCGTCGTCAAAATTGTGGTATTCTTTGTCAACATTCACCTCTTCAGTATAAGAGCCTTCCGCTTGCAATATTTTGATGATGGTAACTGGGGTGAAACGCTGTTAACGTCGTCTCTTTCGCCGTTCGTATGGAGAGAGTTAAATTAACCTTGATAAAAAGTTTTTTTTAAAACACACACACAAAAAAAACAAATGAATATATAAACAACAAGAAAATCGATATGAAGGTATGAAAACTGTATGTGAAAGGCTGCTGGCTGTTTTCAACACTGCGCAGTTTAGCCCAAGCGTTGTGGTCAGATGGACAACTGCAGATGGTAAAGGAGCGACGGATGTTGAACTGACCTGCCAGAGGACAGAAGAACAATAATTGTTCTTTCAATGATCTTTAACAGGAAAGTCAAGACTTTTGAAACAGTGACTATACTGTCTCCTGTTACTGCTTCAATCGATAAAAAAAAAGCTGTTCTGTGGATGGAATGGGGTATACAGACAGACAGAGAGAAACAGAGAGATAGTGTGTGTGTGTGTGTGTGTGTGTGTGTGTGTGTGTGTGTGTGTGCGTGCGCGTGTGTGTGTATGTGTGTGTGTGTGTGTGTGTGTGTGTGTGTGTGTGTGTGTGTGTGTTCCGATGTCAGTGGTATTGGTCCTGATTTTGCCCAACGTCATTGAAGCAGATGTCAACAGTGTCTCCAGCAGATAATCACTCCTACCTTAAGTTTCGAATCAGGGAGTGATTTCCGCATGTTATACCGGTGTAACGCCCCAAATCGTCCCCCCTTCAGTAGGTCCCCACGGGGGTGTATCAGTGTCCTAAATCGTCCCCCAGGAAACTTGTCAGTGTCCTAAACTGCCCCGCCCCCCACCCCCACACCCCCTTGGGACATTCTAGGACGTCTCCCATTTGCTGTTTTGGGACCCCACCAATATTATTTGAAAATCTGTCCCAAACTAATCTGGTCCAAAAGTCGACGTGTAATCCGTATTGTCTCAAGAAATGTTTATTTATTTACTTATTTGTTTATGTATTTATTAAAATGTTTTACTATAGCGCATATTCTTGAAGCTCTATGCATTTTACAACATCATGTCATTGCCAACATTGTTGCATGTTTCCATGACACTTTTCATTTCTCTTTTCCTGTCCATTTGCAGGTAACCCTGTATAACGACCACAGCAGAAAGATGTTGATGAATGAATGTAAGATTTGTGGAATGGATGATGGGGAATTAAAAAATTGTTGAAAAAAAAAACAAAAAAAAAACATGCATTTGAACACTAATTTGACAGCTTCCAAACATTACCCACCACAGATTTAACAAATACAGACAGTAATTAATGAATGAACGCACAACAACATCCCGCTCAACATAGCACTCAGAATACATATCAAACATTATAAAATTATAACATTATAAATGATGGAACTTTATATCACAATGTTTAAACATACATAACCGCTTCTTTTGTTGTCAGCCGTGCCGGCTCGTGCAACAATGTATCAAGATAAGTACGCTTATTGGTCTGTTATGTTACTGGGAAAATCTGATGAACAAGTACAGTTATGTAGGTCAATAAAATGACAAAAAATAATATGTCTCGTCTTTCGCCGAAAATCACACACACACACACACACACACACACACACACACACACACACACACACATACACACACAGACACACACACACACACACACACACACACACACACACACACACAAAAATACACGCACGCACGCACGCACGCGCGCACGCACGTATGCCTTCAAGCACACACATGCAAACTCGCATGCACACATTCAGAGTATTGTGCAAAACACACCTCCTTTCCCTTTTGTACCCTTCCTCCACACAAACTTGTGAACACCTTTCTTTATTATGTCAACTTGAGATGATTCCACAGTTTTCAATATTGTTTGTTCGCAGAAATAAACAAGAGCATATGTTTACAGAACATATTATGAACAGTCTGATAAAGTGTTTTTTTTTCCAATTGAAAGACAACAAAATGCAAAGGAAAAATGGAGACAGACAGTCAGACAGAAAGAGCCTTAAATGCCGCCCCCCACCCCTCCCCACTCAATAACTTAATCACTCCCACCCACCCATACCAATATCTCACCTGCATGTCTGCCTTAATCACTCCCACCCACCCATACCAATATCTCACCTGCATGTCTGCCTTAATCACTTCCACCCACCCATACCAATATCTCACCTGTATGTCTGCCTTAATCACTCCCAACCACCCTACCCATCTCTCACCTGTATGTCTGCCTCAACCACTCCTACCTACCAATACCCATCTCTCACTTGTATGTCTGCCTTAATCACTCCTACCTACCAATACCCATCTCTCACCTGTATGTCTGCCTCAATCACTCCTACCTACCAATACCCATCTCTCACCTGTATGTCTGCCTTAATCACTCCTACCTACCAATACCCATCTCTCACCTGTATGTCTGCCTTAATCACTCCTACCTACCAATACCCATCTCTCACCTGTATGTCTGCCTTAATCACTCCCATCCACCCATACCCACCTCCTTTCTATTATTTGCATGTCTGTCTGCAAGTAACGTCCCCACCCACCCATACCCATATCTCACCTGTATGTCTGCCTTAATCACTCCCACCCAAGCCCATCTCTTACCTGTATGTTTGTCTTAACCCCTCCCCGACCCCCACCCTAACCCCCACACCCCACACCCAAGCCCATCTTCTGGCTGTATGTCTTTCAGTCCTACACGCCCCCCACCCACCCAACGAAGCCCATCTCTTTACCTGTATGTCTGTCTTAAACCCAAGTAAAATTCGTTTTGAATAAGGCAGTTTAAAAACCATGTGAAATAATGTCTTTAAAACACAAACATTATGTCTTTGTGCAGATGTAAACCCGCTCAATGTCGACAGTAACAAAAATTAAATTCTTATTCAATATAACCATCTGTGATAATTTCATTGTTCCATAAAAAATGGACACTGGAATGGACTCTTTAATGTAACGAAACAAAAAATAATAATAAAATCTTGTGGAGTGATTGGACCAGGAACTGACACTGAAATGGACGCTTTAAGTTAATGTAAAGTAACAAATAATAATAATAATAATAAAATCTTGTGGATTGATTTGGATCAGGAGCTGACACTGAAGTGGACGCTTTAATGTAAAGTAACAAAAAAAAAAAGGAAGAAGAAAATCCTGTGGAGTGATTTGGACAAGGAACTGAATGTAAAAGTGAAAAAGTTCTGAAAATGTTCCCATTCAAAAGAAGCAAAACAAAACACAAGAAAAATGAAACCAAAGCTCTGGCAGTCAAAGTTACATTGTTTGGCAAATTCACAAAAACTGGTGAGGGTTCCAGATCGATAAACATTGCAGCTTGTAGAAAATCCATTATCTGATATTGGTCGTGGAATGTCTTGACCCTTATATAAAAAAAAATTACCACGACGCCTTGACCAACTTCGCGTGGTTGACATAAGATAAGATAAGATAAGAATAACTTTATTATCTCCAACTGGAGAAATTTGGTCAGGTGCATTATCACAACATAGACAAGTAACCAACATGGGGACCATAACTGTAAAAGTCAACAACAGCTTTTACGAATATTACGAAGATACAAATGTAAAAAAAAAAATATCTTATACACCGTTTCATACATACATCCACACACTGCAGGTAATAACTAGTATTCTTAATGTAAAAACAGAAAGAATTAAGAAACATTTATTTGAATATAATTATAAACATAGCCTACTATACTGCACATTGATTATAATAGACAGATAAGAATAGAGATACGTTACGGAAAACCGCAACCAGATAATCAGCACACACTCGCACCCACTCACCCCCCACCCACCACCCACACGCGGATTACTTGATTAAACAAGAGTAATACACATAACAATGTAACAGTTCTTGAAGCATAACACAGTCTGCGTGTCAGCTGAAGGTCACAGCCTCATCACTAAAACATTGGCGATGGACAGTACCACCACCACAAGCAGTTGACTAGCATTAGTAGCAATGGTCAGAGTTTAGAATAGTATCGTCAAAGAATAGACACACACATCATCACAGAAGAGCCTTATCACTAAAACACCAGCAACAGACAAACGAGCAGTTGACAGCATTAGTAGCAAAGGTCAGAGTTTACAATATTATCGTCAAAGGATAGACACACATCATCACAGAAGGCAAAGTGTTCTCTTCATCATTTTCGAAAGGCAGACACAACAACAACTACTACTACTACTACTACTGCTACTACTAGTAATCATCATCATTATCATCATCATCATCATTATCACCATCAAAAGACAAACAAGTGAGCATTATCATCAAAGAAGACACAAGTTTTTCACATCTGCACCTGCAAAAGACAGACACAAAAAGCAGACAAATCATCATCACAAGACAGATTGTTGACAGCATCATTACATGACAGATTGTTGACAACATCATCACAAGACAGATTGTTGACAGCATCATCACATGACAGATTGTTGACAGCATCATCACATGACAGATTGTTGACAACATCATCACATGACAGATTGTTGACAGCATCATCACAAGACAGATTGTTGACAGCATCATCACATGACAGATTGTTGACAGCATCATCACAAGACAGACTGTTGACATCATTACATGACAGACTGTTGACATCATCATCACATGACAGATTGTTGACAGCATCATCACATGACAGATTGTTGACAACATCATCACTAGACAGATTGTTGACAACATCATCACATGACAGATTCTTGACAGCATCGTCACATGACAGATTCTTGACAGCATCATTACAAGACAGATTGTTGACAGCATCATTACAAGACAGATTGTTGACAGCATCATCACAAGACAGATTGTTGACAGCATCATCATATGACAGATTGTTGACAGCATCATTACAAGACAGATTGTTGACAGCATCATCACATGACAGATTGTTGACAGCATCATCACAAGACAGACTGTTGACATCATTACATGACAGACTGTTGACATCATCATCACATGACAGATTGTTGACATCATCACATGACAGATTGTTGACAGCATCATCACAAGACAGATTGTTGACAACATCATCACATGACAGATTGTTGACAGCATCACAAGACAGATTGTTGACAGCATCATTACATGACAGATTGTTGACAACATCATTACATGACAGATTGTTGACAGCATCATCACAAGACAGATTGTTGACAGCATCATCACATGACAGATTGTTGACATCATCATTACCAACAGACAGACACAAAAAGCAGACAAATCATCATCACAATTACAGCATCATTACCAAAAGACATAAGCGGCATACAGCATCGGTTTCGGTCGAGTGATAAAAAAAACTCAAAACGACGACAAATGACAGTCACAAGGCATGGCAAGGCAAGGCAAAGTCCCCTGTCATAAACATCACTTTATTATCGAGGACGTTCAACCAGATCCAGCTGTGACTTCAGCTGTATGTATGTATCGATGCATGTAAGTGTGTAATTTCAAATACGAACCCATCGTATTATTGTACCAAATCTAGTAATTGCTGTTGGGTTTTTTTGGTTGTTTTTTGTTGTTGTTGTTGTTGTTTGTGTGTGTGTGTGTGTGTGTGTGTGTGTGTGTGTGTGTGTGTGTGTGTGTGTGTGTGGTGTTTTAAACATGTATGATAGGTGTGGATTTATGTACATTCTGCATATCGTGAAAGACGAATTGGTGTAGTGATCATTATTTTGCTTTTAAATTGTGATTATAAAAGTATGAATGGACAATGCTGAAAAACTGGATGATGGAGAACTTTGACACTGTACACGACATCAGATTTTTCTGAAGGTCATACGCTGCTTGGAAACCGTACATCAATCTCTGCAGACATTGTGATGCACAATCTCATCGAACGATTTGCAAAAGCAAACTCTCAATATGGAGGTACACACATGAAAGACATTATGAGAGAATGTGATTCTTCGTGGCTTCCTTTTTAACTGTGATTAATCTTCCTTGTCCGTGTAACAGAATGAAGATAGTTCATTATGTCATCCCTTAAACTATTTCGCAACAGAACAGCGATTGCTATGCAGCCTAAAGTCAGCCAAAGGCTGTAAAACATTCAGCATTAAATGTAAAGTCAATTACGTACAGCGAACAACACAGGCTCGTCCTACGCAACGCAAAAATACACTTTAACTCACTCAGTACGGCCAGTTCTCTCTTCTCCTCTACACAGACCCCTCGGATGTCCAGTGGGTGTCTGAATGACCCAACCTTTAGCTTCCGTCGTCAGAATTGTGGTATTTTTTGTCAACATTCACCTCTTCAGTATAAGAGCCTTCCGCTTGCAATATTTTGATGGTGGTAATTGGGGTGAAACGCTGTTAACGTCTTCTCTTTCGCCGTTCGTATGGAGAGAGTTAAAATCCACACGTGTGGACCACAAATCGCTCAAGCTACAAACTGAGCACAGCTGTATCCGTGAACTTGACCCCTATGTCACACCATCACTTAAGGCTGGAACATGTAAATACGTCCATCGCCATGATACTAACTCTGTCACACAACGTGTGCAGCTGGGAAGGGACGTGGGAGAAGTGGTGAAGGGAAACCTCAATACAAGTCGAGCACAACTCTGTCAGAACCGAGGAGAGCCAAAGATCACCTGGCACAGAACGGTCGAAGGATAACCCAAGACTCTGAAGCACACAATTCAGTGAATGACCCCAAACCGACAAGAGTGGCGGTCCTTTGTTTCTGCTCTACATGCCAGATGGCAACACGGGCAGTAAGTCAGCCAGTCAGTAGGTGAGTAAGTCAGTAAGCACCTATGTCAACTGCATTGCGGAGGAAACAGAAGCAGCAGCAGTCAAAGAAACACAAAGATACTTTTTACGATACCATCAAGACACTGTCAGGCAGATAAACGCAGCTGAAAAGACCAGACAGTCAAGAAGGAAACAAAAAAGATTTGGGAAAGGATGAACAGTATAAAAGATGGGTAAACATTCAAAAAGAAACAAAACGAAAACAAACGGGGGGAGGGGGAGAAAAAAAAAGAAGGAAATCTTTTAAACAGACCAATATCTTTCCAGGCACGAAGGCTGCAAAACCAAGGAAATCTTTTAAACAGACCAATATCTTTCCAGGCACGAAGGCGGCAAAACCATAATTATACTCTCACTGACTGCTGTATACCCATCAATGAAGAAATGGGCAAAGCTGCACTGCGACTTCAGAACAGCGAGGCAGCAGGTTAAGGTGGTATTCCATCGGAGGTACTGAGGGCAACGTGGACACAACTGCCGCGTCCTTCATTTGAGAAAGCTACCTTGGTATGGCCACGTAACGAGATCCAATGGCCTTTCTAAAACAATCCTCCAAGGAGGGAAACGGAGGGAGAGACAGAAGAAAACGATGGACTGACACTATTGCAGAATGGACAGGAAAACGATTTGCAGATGACCAGGCTTTGACACACAACGAACAGACCTTGGAAAATCTGGAAAACAGTTCTTCCGTGCGGTGCCCCAGTGACTTTTCACAGAATCCAGTAAGTAGTAGTAGTAGTAGTAGTAGTAGTAGTAGTAGTAGTAGTGGAACGAAAGGAAGGAAGGAAGTGAGAAGAGGAAGAAAAGAAAGAAGTGAGGGTTGTAAAAGAGAAATGAAAGGAGACATGTTGGAAGGAGTGGAAAGGAAGTGGAGAGGAAAATGATCAAAACAGAATGAAGCGAGATACGAGACTGAATAGTTATAGAAAGAAGAAGATATCTGAGATCCAGGAAGAAGAAGAAGACACACTATTTGTATTTGTATTTCATTTTATCACAACAGATTTCTGTGTCTGAAATTCGGGCTGCTCTCCCCAGGTAGAGCGCGTCGCTACACTACAGCGCCACCCTTTTTTTTGTATTTTTTCCTGCGTGCAGTTTTATTTGTTTTTTTCCTATCGGAGTGGATTTTTTTACAGAATTTTGCCAGGAACAACCCTTTTGTTGCCGTCGGTTTTTTTACGTGAGCTAAATGCATGCTGCACACGGGACCTCGGTTTATCGTCTCATCCGAATGACTAGCGTCCAGACCACCACTCAAGGTCTGGTGGAGGGGGAGAAAATTTCGGCGGCTGAGCCGTGATTCGAACCAGCGCGCTCAGATTCTCTCGCTTCCTAGGCGGACGCGTTACCTCTGGGCCAACGCTCCATTTGGCAAAGAAATGTCATGATGAAGCTCCCCAGGGAGGGAGATAGCTGCAGTTGTGCCAAATACAGATAAATCGCGCTGCTGTCAGTGCCATCGAGAATCGTCGGAATAATTAAAGAAGTGGTCGTCTTACTACAAAGAGACCAGCAAGCACGCTGGCCAAGTGCATATCAAATCATAGCGCTATCCATAAAGAATAATCGTTGGTACATATGTTCTCTCCATACGTCAGCTGTGTTGACTATGAAAAGGCATTCGACAGAGTGATCCCATAGAAACAGCTCTGGAACTGTGACTATGCAACCGAGCTGGTCAATCTAATCAACGACTGCAAGACCCGCATAATGATTCGTAGATAGCATAGAAACAATTTCTTGCGGAGTCCAGCAAACCGATTGCCATGCCTACCCTTTTTTCACATCAGCACTGGCTAAATCACGGAAATATTCACAACGCAGAGGAGCCAGTGCACCTTCCGGACTCAGCTGGATGACCTAGAATTTACAGATAGTCTGGCGCTACAAGCTTATGCTTTCAGGGGGAAAACGTTATTAGATCTGACTACCTCAGTGCATTAAATATCAGCATTTAGAGAAGGAAAAAAAGTCGAATACCATTGCACCCAGGTCCATCCCCATTATGCTGAACGGGAGTCAACACCTTCACTTACCTTACCAGCAGCATCGACATCCAAAGTAGTACAGACACAGATATCAGAGCAAGAACTGGCAAGGCAAGAACGGCATTCATGCAGCTCAAGAACATCCAGAGGTAAGAAGACATACTCATCACACCAAAGTTAGGCAATCTAAGACCGATGTAAAATGAGTCTTACAGTATGGAGCAGATTGATTAATTGATTGATATGGACACTTTTTAACGCCTGTCCTCGGTTGGAGACCAAGCTTTAAGCGCTTTACAAACACGGGGTCATTTTCACAACAGGATGCCTACCTGGGTAGAGCCAACTGACAGCTGGCATTGGGCGCTCATCATTCGTTTCCTATTAAGTCAGGTCTAAATTATGCACGCATACACACTCAGACATGTCACATTTTGCGTGTATGACCGTTTTGTTTATTTACCCCGCCATGTAGGCAGCCATACTCCGTTTTCAGGGGGTGTGCATGCTGGGTATATTCTTATTTCCATAATCCACCGAACGCTGACGTGGATTACAGGATCGTTAACGTGTGTACTTGATCTTCTGCGTGCGTATACACACGAAGTGGGTTCAGGCACCAGCAGGTCTGATCATATATGAAGTATAAATAACAAAGGATGAGGTACATGAATTATAGTTATCAATGGTCTGCCTCGGGAATATCATGCAGATCCGATCGTTAGACGCATCAACGTATGCCAACGATTGGCAAGGACCACGTCAATTACTAGTTTAGAATGGAATCACAAGGGAAGAAGGTACGGTAAACTGGGTACACCCTGCCGAAACCGACAGGCTTCGATGTGAAATACCCAGGTTAGGGGAAACGTGGCCACCATACAACACTTGGCGCCATGACGTGGAGACCGACACCAGCACTTGGGGCAGCTGGTGATGACCGTGAAGACAGCCTGAGACAGAAGACACGGCTAGACTGTTGTCCATGGCTCTGGAGGGGTGACGTGCTGTGATGACGATGGTGATAATGGCTCAGTGCGCTGATCCTTTCCTCAGTCAGCCTTTAACCTCTCTTTTAACACTGCTGTTGGAAAATGACACATTGAACTTTGTGTGCAGGGAGTCATTGGTACATTTTTTCCCTAAAATCTTCTCACAGGTGTGATTTGAAATTGAAGTCTGTGCGGTACGATCAAGATGACCAGTGTACGGCAGCTTCTCTGCTAAAGCATACTGTCTGTGTTGGTGGCACTCGTCTGTGTGTGGATATTGTTGCTTGTGGCCACAGACGAGATATGATCAGAGCAAGCATTGTTAGTGTCACCATTGCCCGTCACACGAACACACATTTCATCTGAGATAGCGTATTCATGAGCATTAACAGTGGACGTATTGTTTTCTTATCGCATCAGAAGTCTGAAAATTGGAAATTCTTCGGGTGCAAGGTCGATTCCACTTCCCTTCTCAAGACCTCATCAGCACGTTGGCTTGATGCAAAGGTCAGGCATCTGCTCTCCTTTTGATGGTTTTCTTCATTCTTTGAAAGAAACAAATATTTCAAGATGATGTAGCGTGTATGGATTTGTCTGAACGCTCTAGCACCTTCTCGAAACTGAAACCAGAAAAACTCTCCCCATCATCAGTGTCGTCACCATGGCCAATGCCGCTTTCTGTGTCGGATCTCTACATGTTGTCCCTGTCGTTCTTGTTGCTGGGGGTCTTCAGATCCTTGCGTGGGTCTTGGTCCTGGTGGTGAGCGCTGTCGCCCTGAGTACTCACTGCTTGGTTCGCCGGCTTTTCAGGTGTAAGACTCACCGTGTAGGGAGGAGAGATCTCCTGTGACTGGGCAATAGGGGGAAGGGAATGGTCGTTGGCACAGGCAGGGGCAGCAGACAGCGTTCTGCAGGAGAGGGTGGTGGTGCGGAGCCTTGTCGGGTCGGTGGTGATGATGGAATTGTTGGGGGGCGTGTCACTTTGCTCCCCTTCTTCCGAGATGACGGTGGACCTGTTGCTTGTCCCCCCAGTACGCACTCTGCAGGACACACACACACACACACACACACACACACACACACACACACACACACACACACACACACACACACACTCACACGCACACGCACGCACACACACACACACACACACACACACACACACATTCTCGTAGACGTTCTTTCGTGCAGTTTAGTACTGAAATGAAAAGGGGAGGAAAAAAAACTTTGCTATCAAAGTAATAATCAAAACATTTTGTCTTGCCCCGACCCGCCCCCCCCCGCCCCCCCCCCCCCCCCCCCCCCTCCCCCGCCCTGCCCCCCGCCTCCCCCCACTCTCCCCCCATTCTTTACTTAATTCTTCATGGGCTGCTTCTTGGGAGTCATTGTGACTCATCCCTGCTATGACTGAGAATACTACTTCAACAATTGGTGTCTCTGGATCACTTGCCAAGGGGAGATGATAGATCACTGCCAATGTCGATATATCCGAGGAGTCTGCAGGGTACGAAACTGCAGTCGTATCAGGTATACAATCGGCTGTCTCCCATAGAGAGATTTCAAACAGGCTCCAGTTGAAGTCGTCGAAGGATGTACATTTCACCTTTCTTTTTCTAATCTTTGAAATAATAATTTCAATTAACGTACAGGTCTTTTAACTAACTCAGTACGGCCAGTCCTCTCTTCTCCTCTACACAGACCCCTCGGATGTCCAGTGGGTGTTTGAATGACCCAAGCTTTAGCTTCCGTCGTCAGAATTGTGGTATTCTTTGTCAACATTCACCTCTTCAGTATAAGAGCCTTCCGCTTGCAATATTTTGATGATGGTAATTGGGGTGAAACGCTGTTAACGTCGTCTCTTTCGCCTTTCGTATGGAGAGAGTTAAGTGCTATCTGCACATGTTTTCGTCCACTAAGATATTGTGCGGGGAAAAAAGATACATAGATAGGCGATATATGGAGAAAATGTGTAGAAAATAAGATATTGTGCGGGGGAAAAAGATACATAGATAGGCGATATATGGAGAAAATGTGTAGAAAATAAAACCAAAACAACAACTGTGGGTTGTGAATAAAACACACTGTGATACGTGTCAACGATTTAGCAATTGGTGCTTCTTCAAGGTACGTGATAAGTGGAAATGGCAGTAGACGAGGTCAAGGCAAGACCTCAGAGGTTTTGAGTTATTGCTTGGACGATGCATCATTGTTTATATCTTACCGTGTGTGCGCGCACGTGTGTGTTTGTGTGTGTCTGCGTGCGTGTGTGTGTGTCTGTGTCTGTGTGTGTGTGTGTGGAGTGGAGTGCAAGCTGGCCTTCTCCCACTGCTCCCACCACCTCACACACTTATCTATTCTTTACCCAAACCACCCCGCACCTCTCTCTACTGTTCACGCACCTTTTGAGCTGCACCTCGGTGTTAGTGGCTTCAATGACGGGCACTACACGTCGCAGTCGCCGTATGTGGAACATGGCCTTGAGCTCTTCCCTGAAGCGGGAACCAGACAGGCAGTACAGGAGGAAGTTGATGGCGTGGTTGGTGTACTGAAGCGTGTTGACTATCGCCCACGTCATGCTAAGCCGCGCCATTTCCTGTTGGCAGCGGTTGGTTTTTGAACTTCAGGTTATATATGGGGTCAGAGGCCTGATATTAAAATGATCTTGAGTTTAAGTGTGTTTGTCCTCTCTCTCTCTCTCTCTCTCTCTCTCTCTCTCTCTCTCTCTCTGTCGTGAGATTCTCATGACTGGAGAAAAAGGAAGGCACTGTACCCTCCCCTCGCGTGAACTTTTAAGCGAATACAGTATCAAAATCTATATGATATATATGTCTGTCTGTCTGTCTGTCTGTCTTTCTGTCTGTCTGTCTGTCTGTCTGTCTGTCTCTCTCTCTCTCTCTCTCTCTCTCTCTCTTTCTCTCTTTCTCTCTTTGTGATGCATTGTATTGTGTTGTGTTGTATTCATTGTATCGTATTGCATTACTTTTTGTCACAACTTACTTTCTGTGTGAAATTCGGGCTGTTCTCCCAAAGTAGAGTGCCTCGCTACAGTTCAGTACAGTGGGTTCTTCGGTGTGCATGCCTCACACGGGACCTCGGTTTATCGTCTCATCCAAATCAAATTACTAACGTCTAGACAACCCCACTCAATGTCTAGTGTAGGGGGCAGGGGGGATGGGGTGGGGGGTAATGGCGAGTATGGAATCCGATCGATCGTGTGCATTAACTCACTCAGTACGGCCAGTCCTCTCTTCTCCTCTACACAGACCCCTCGGATGTCCAGTGGGTGTCTGAATGACCCAAGCTTTAGCTTCCGTCGTCAGAATTGTGGTATTCTTTGTCAACATTCACGTCTTCAGTATAAGATTCTTCCGCTTGCAATATTTTGATGATGGTAATTGGGGTGAAACGCTGTTAACGTCGTCTCTTTCGCCTTTCGTATGGAGACAGTTAATTCAGATTTTCTCGCTTCCAACGCGGACACGATACCACTTGGCCGCCTCCCCACTTTCAAGTTTAAAAATAGATTCTGTTGACATCACTGGTTCCGTCTCCATCTCTCGCACACTATTTTCACATAATTTACAGCTTTGTCTTTCGTGAAGGACTTTGGCTCTGAAACTAGGAGGCTTAATTACACTGGCTCTTTGTACTGCAGCCTTGGGGCCATTGGGGACCATCCCAACACTGACGTTTTGAATCGAGAGAGTGGGAACTTGGGCAAGACACTCTTCACCATTCTTCTTCTTCTTCTTCTTCTTCTTCTTCTTCTTCTGCGTTCGTGGGCTGCAACTCCCACGTTCACTCGTATATACACGAGTGGGCTTTTACGTGTATGACCGTTTTTACCCCCGCCATGTAGGCAGCCATACTCCGCTTTCGGGGATGTGCATGCTGGGTATGTACTTGTTTCCATAACCCACCGAACGCTGACATGGATTACAGGATCTTTAACGTGCGTATTTGATCTTCTGCTTGCGTGTACACACGAAGGGGGTTCAGGCACTAGCAGGTCTGCACATATGTTGACCTGGGAGATCGGAAAAATCTCCACCCTTTACCCACCAGGCGCCGTCACCGAGATTCGAACCCGGGACCCTCAGATTGAAAGTCCAACGCTTTAACCATTCGGCTATTGCGCCCGTCTTCACTATTATTAAACTCTAGCCCAGACGAGTCGGGACAGCATCTGCCTCCTCTGCTTCCATGATGGTCACAATCGGACACGACTGACTATCATACAGATGCTAATACAAAGTTAGCCTTATGGTACCGTCCTCACCCCCAACACTTTCCCGCCATGTTTATGTGTGTGTTTTAGTTTAATGATGGAATGAATGTCTTCACTTTTTAGAAGTTTCTATCTCTTAAATAAGTGTTATATTCTTTACGACGACCCTGAAGGCGAATTTCTGCACTGTTTCAGAGGACAGGTGGCAGAATGGTTAAGACGCTCAGCTGCCAATACAGAGAGGGCGTGGGTTCGAATCCCGCTCTCGCCCTTTCTCCCACGTTTGACTGGAAAACCGAACTGGGTGTCTAGTCTTTTGGATGAGACGATAAACCGAGGTCCCGTGTGCAGCACGCACTTGGCGTACTGAAAAAAGAACCGAGAAGAACCGAGAAACGAGAGTGTTGTCTTCTGGCGAAATTATGTAAATAAGAAATCCACTCTGATAGGTACACAAATATAGAAGCATGCACTCAAGGCCTGACAAGTGCGTTGCGTTACGCTGCTGTCAGGCATCTGCCTACAGATGTGGTGCAGCCATATATGGATTTGTCCGAACGCAGTGACGCCTCCTTGAGAAACTGAAACTGAAAACTGAAACTGTTTCAGACGATAAAGTGATATATTGATCGATTGATTGATTGATTGGTGAATGGATGGATGGATGGATGGATTGATTGATTGATTGATTGATTGATTGATTGATTGATTGATTGACTGACTGACTGATGGAGAAGACCACACACACACACACCTCCTCAGAGACGTCGCTGGTGAAGAGGTAGGGCTCAGCGATGAGGTAGACGGACACGGGCAAGGTGGTCACCAGGAGGGTCGTGTTGAGCACGATGAGGATGGCCGTCATGGAGGACAGTTTCTTGTGTCCCGCATGGCCCCCTCCTCCCCCACCCCCTCCCCCACCACCGCCACCACCATTCCTTGTCACCGTCGTCGAGATAGACGAGGGGAGCACGCCTTGAGTGCGTCGACGACGGCTGATGATCAGCTGCGAAAGAGTGGTGGCTAAGGGATTGTCTTACTACTTCTGCTACTACTACTACCACCACTACTACTACTACTCAGTATCTAAAGGTTGTTTTTTTATATATGAAAGCTGCCTTTTTTTAAAGGTCCCATAGCCATATACGGCCATCAGAGCAGTGAATTTATATCCATTGTGTGCACTTAATTTCTCAGTGATTTTTTTTTTTTTTTTTTTGTTAATCTTTAAATGCATACGCTACTTATTTCACGAAATAACACAACCTAACATGTATAAGTAAGATTCATATCAATCATACAAGTATGTTAGAAACTGTTCAACTTCCATTCATTATCCTAAACAAACATCAAGGAAAGTTTACAATAATTACAAATAGCAAAAAGGCAAACACGCATGTTCGTACACGCTTACTTCACTTCCACCCCGTTTTTTGGTGGTTGTTTTTTTGTTTGTTTGTTTTGGGGTTGTTTTTTGTTTATTTGTTTGTTTGGTTGTTTTGTTGTTGTTGTTTCAAACACGCGTTTCTCCTTATAAACTCAAAAACACTGCCATAGCCATGCGCCAACGCCAGCATGCACAAAACATTGCTCAAATAATGAATGAAGTAGTAGACAAATAGATGCAGGCTAGTAATATACTGTCCATCTTTTAAATTGTCAATGAGATATGTCTTAAGATTGTTCTTGAGCACGTGTGTGTGTGTGTGTGTGTGTGATTGTTCTTAAATACGTATATGTGTGTGTGATTGTTCTTAAACACGTGTGTGTGTGTGTGTGTGTGTGATTGTTCTTAAACATGTGTGTGTGTGTGTGCGTGCGTGCGTGCGTGTGTGTGTGTGATTGTTCTTTAACACGTGTGTGTGTGTGTGTGTGTGTTCTTAAACACGTGTGTGTGTGTGATTGTTCTTTAACACGTGTGTGTGTGTGTGTGTGTGTTCTTAAACACGTGTGTGTGTGTATGTGTGTGTGCGTGCGTGCGCGCGCGCGCGCGCACTACCTCATTGCATCCCACGAACCTTGACGACGATGGAGATGTTGCAGACGATGATGATAGAGAAGGGTACGAGGGAGTAGAGGCACAGGTCCATCCAAGGCCACAGTTTGCGTTCAAAGAACGTATATTCGTCGCTGATGATGGTGCATTTCTGAGGCTCTGGGCGCCCCGATGTTCCCCTGTATTTCAAATCATTCAGTTTCCTCCTGTGTTCTTGCTGCTGCGGACAAGTCTTCTTCTTCTTCTTCTTCTTCTTCTCAGGTGTGAGTTTGGGGGGGGGGGGTGGCTACGGTGAGGTAGAACTTCGTAGTTATGGCATCACTTTCTAAAATTCAAGGGCTGGGATAAAAGTAAAGGCGAAAAAAGGCAACCTTGTTTGATTCCACACTTTCTATGGGAAAGATTCTGAAATCCACCCCCGTGGTTTACACTGCTGATTGTTTTTGCTGTAATAACACCTTCAAGTCTTTGAAAATTACATCTAAAACCAAAAGTGTCAAAGGTTTTGTTGTTGTTGTTTTTTTTTAACATAAATGTCTTGGAAATCGAGTCAGAGGCCTTTTGACAATCTAGCGCTAACAACACTGAGTTACAGCCAACAACAAAAAAAATCATATAATTACCGGTGGTTGTGTTACATTACTACAGATGACATGTGGAGGCAAGTTGCGTCCGCTCCTGATAGCTTCAGGAATCACTTTCATTATTCGTGACAGGCTGCCACGCCCCTCACCTTACCCCTCACTCTTTCTGTCAGACTGCGTAAACCCTGCCTTCTTCTTCTTTGTTTGCTTGTTTCTTTTTCCTGTCTCTCCATTTGTCTGTTGATTATTGACTTCAGTTTTTTCTATAGAATTTTGCCACGGACAATCATTTTCTTGTCGTGGATTCTTTTACGTGCACTATGTGCATGCTGCATACAAGACCTCGGAACATCGTCTCATCTGAACTACTAGCACCCAGCCCAGCAATCAATGTCTCATAACAGAAGGAGAAGAAGAAGAAGAAAGTGATGATGTGATAATTTGTCATAAAATGAATAAATATATATCATTTATCAAAAACAAAAAGACAACAAAACTTACATGGTGTAGAAGTCTCCAAACCCGAACAGGAAGTGAGAATTGATGTGTGCTATTAATACTACTACTACTACTACTACTACTACTACTACTACTACTACTACTACTACTACTGATGGTGATGATGACGATGATGATGATAGTAAGGCTTATGATAATTATAAGAAGAAGACAAATGATGATTATGATGATGATGATGATAATAATAATAATAACTATAATAATACAAAAGAACTCACACTTTGTTCACATCCCCAAAAGTAAACAGGAAGTGAGAGTTGATGGCCAGAAGGACGACGACGATGGTACTAATGGCGATGACTGACGTCATGGTGGTGCAAAGTTGTTTCACCCGGTGAGGCAGGTACACCGAAACCAGCCGCTCGAAGGTCAAGGCCACCAGTACCCAGACACTTATCTGCAGGCTGGCATAGACCAGCCAAATGTGCACCTATATCAGATCAAATCATGTTGCTTAGTCACGTTCAGTTATGCGCAAAAGAGCCATTTCCGGGCTAAACAACCGTCAGTTTTTAAAACTCCAGTCGAAGAGGACCCCAAATAATGTTGCAAGAGAATGTTGAAAGGTCAATTACGCTAAAGTTAGACGTTTTTTAGTGCAGTCAAAGTTAAACACACACCACTTTTCCAAAATCTCGCCCAGACCACGTACAATTCAAATCAAGATAAAAATAATGAAAATGTATAATAGCCATTTCACCCACGTGATTCACAGCACTGATTTCCTTCAGAAAAGAGGAAAGAGTTTAGGGGGGGAGGGCTGCGTAGGGGCGGGGGGGGGACATCGCAGTTCAAAATCCCCACGAAGGTAGCTGTAAAGTGTTTGCGCCTGATACCATGCAGATCCCAGCAGTCGATCAGAAGATGTTTGATACTTAGATACTGGCTGCACGGCACACACCACCTTCCAAGGTAGCAGCCTCAAACTACCCCCTGTTGAGTTTTACCCCGGTGTCTTTCTGGACGAGACTCGAATTTCCCCTGGGTTCTTTTGCAGCTAATCCAGAGCGACCCCCACCTTCCCCCAGTTGGAAATGACCCCCCTTTCCACGGGTTTAATCAAGCTATTGAAAAAGGAACGAGGTCGTCATGGGCTAGTCTGTACTGAAATCTCTCCATTATAACTTGACAAAAGTGAACATGAGGGAGTTTTACTTGAATAACTGTTTTGATTCTACCTGGTGTAATTTTGGTGTAATTTCAAGCCCACCCGGAATGACCCCAATATTCATTCCAGGGGCGTTGGGGGTTGGGGGAGTGGGGTGGAGGGGGACGCGGGGGGTGGGGGCGGGGCATGTTAAATCCAAATAGGGCGGGGGTCAGTTCTGACGAGTAAAAGTTTTCTCCCGGGGGTCATTCCAGGCTAGCCTAAACAGACCCTGGGCTAGGCCAACCGGATGTGACTCCTGCAGTAACAACCAGCCGGAGGTACTACTAGGCTGCTACACTGCACCGGAACTCCATCCATTCAGATGCCTGTCCACTCACCCGGCAGAACCCGTCACTGGTGTGTCTGATGTCGTAACCAAACTCGTTGAGGACCCACTGCCTGAGTAGCCCCGTGTAGAGAATTACCAGGTCCACTAGAGCCAACACGATCAGGTAGATGGCAGCGTTGGATCTTTTCATAGAAAGAGAAATCATCATCATCATCACCATCATCATCATAAAAACCGTAATGATAATAAATGATGATAATAGTAATCATGGTTCTTCTTTATGATAGCGAGTCGTGTCCGCCTATGACCATCAGAACAGCAAAGGAGGCAACTGCGGTCTCGACCATATGGCTTAGATTTTGATTATTGTGGAGACGGGCGCAATAGCCGAATGGTTAAAGCGTTGGACTTTCAATCTGAGGGTCCCGGGTTCGAATCACGGTGACGGCGCCTGGTGGGTAAAGGGTGGAGATTTTTACGATCTCCCAGGTCAACATATGTGCAGACCTGCTGGTGCCTGAACCCCCTTCGTGTGTATATGCAAGCAGAAGATCAAATACGCACGTTAAAGATCCTGTAATCCATGTCAGCGTTCGGTGGGTTATGGAAACAAGAACATACCCAGCATGCACACCCCCGAAAACGGAGTATGGCTGCCTACATGGCGGGGTAAAAACGGTCATACACGTAAAAGCCCACTCGTGTGCATACGAGTGAACGCAGAAGAAGAAGAAGGAGATTACTGTGGAAAGTGCCTTGCTGAAGTTACACCCTCACTCTCTTGGCCAAGAAAGCGTCAAGACACTCGGCGTTGTGGTGGTCCCCAAAGGCCAGTTATTCCCCAAGGATGCAGCACTAAAACAGCCAGTGCAATGTTGCCTGATAGTTTGAGTCACAGTGCTTCATAAAAGACTACGTTGTAAATGAACCCGCAATGCAGTGGAGAGATCGCTGATCATACAGCTCTCACTTAACAGATGTCACATTTGTAAGCTTATATTAGTTTCTGATATAAACCGAGTGTTGAGCCTCAATGAAACTACTACTACGATTTGAATTTATATAAATTCATATCGCGTAAACATGCTCACTTGTCGTTGTACGATCCAAAAGATTTCGACATTTAAACATGCACTTATTAAACACGAATATGACAGCTAACACACTTAACTCTGCACACACACATCCATACCACACACTAACATTGTGTATTTTTATCTATTTTATGTTAGTGCGCGCGCACACACACACACACACACACACACACACACACACACACACACACAGAGGATAACACTCAAACATACATAACAAAAACACTTCACAAGACCTAAATGATGCACCCAGTCTACAGGAAGATATCAGCATAAAGTCAACAAGAGGCCACACACCAGAAAAGTACCGGCACTGCTGCTGAGTCAAGAGTGCAGTATGCTGTTGTGTGTGTTATGATTCAGTAAAACCAAATACAAAAAGAAGTACAATACAACACAATACAATGCAATACAATACAATACCACACAATCGAAAACGATACCACACCTCCTCATGTTTTTTCGGGACATGACCACAACAGACATCACGTTCCCTAGCGTGCCAACCACCAGGAGGAAGGGAGGGAACCCCCGCCAAATCGCTTCCCTCACTTCGTCATAGTACTGCGCCAATTCAGTGTATAGATCGTCGGTGTAAGGGCCAAGGTCAGGGTCATGGGTGGTGAACTGGAAGTATTCCATCGCTGATTCCATGCCACCGATTCTGGCCGTCATGATGATGACCTCTGTCAACACACACACACACACACACACACACACACACACACACACACACACACACACACACACACACATATGCACTCTAGATAAGTTTTAATCGCAATATGTTCAATATGTAATCACACACACACACACACACACACACACACACACACACACACACACACACACACACACGCATATGCACTTTAGATAAGTTTTAATCGCAATATGTTCAATATGTATGAAGTCGCACACACACACACACACGCGAGCGCACGTACGCGCACGCACACACACACACACACACACACACACACACACACACACACACACACACGCACACACACGCACACACACACACACACACACACACACACACACACACATGCACTCTAGATGAGTTTTAATCGCAATATGTTCAATATGTATTCAGTCACACACACACACACACACACACACACACACACACACAAACACACACACGCACGCACGCACGCACACACACACACACACACACACACACACACATGCACTCTAGATAAGTTTTAATCGCAATATGTTCAATATGTATTCAGTCACACACACACACACACACACACACACACACACACACACACACACGCACGCACGCACACACACACACACACACACACACACGCACGCACTCATGCACACACACACACACACACACACACACACACACACACACACACACACACACACATGCACTCTAGATAAGTTTTAATCGCAATATGTTCAATATGTATGAAGTCAGGTCATGCCATTAACATGTATATCAGACATGGAACCTTACGGCAAATTCGGAAATAATTCATGACAATGGAATGAGTTGTTATTGCACGATACCAAAGTGATTAAAACACCAATGAACAAGGGCTGCATCAAGCAGCACATTGAACCATTACCAAACTCTGCTGACATCAGTCAAGAAAAATAAGCAACGTTGGTATGGCCACATAACGTGATCCAGTGGCATTGTTGAAACAATCCTCTAAGAAACTGTTAAGAAAGTGAGACAGAGGAAAGTGACATTTTGAAAACGATGGACTAACAACATCTTCAACTCCAATGTGAAGTCAATTCTCCTCTACGGATGTGAGACATGGGGGTCAACACAGACGATGCAGCAGAAGATTCAGACATTCTTCAACACCTGTCTTAGGTGCATCTACAAAATCCGATGGCAGGAGAAGATCCGAAACGAAGATCTGTGGGAGCAAGCGGGACAGGAACCAGTGGCCAAGCAGATACTGCAGGGGAAGTGAGGCTGGAGTGGACACACCCTCAGGAAGCCAGCGTCCAGCATCACACGCCAAGCCCTGACCTGGAACCCGCAGCGAAACAGGAAGAGAGGCCGGCCTCGCAACAACTGGAGGCGAGACACCGAGGCAGAGCTGAAGCAGCAAGGGACCAACTGGACTGGAATGGCCAGAACAGCCCAGAACAGAGTATGATGGCGAGGGGTTGTCGATGACCTATGCTCCACCGGGAGCAATGGGCATAAGTAAGTAAGGACTAACAACATTGCAGAATGGACGGGAAAACCATTGACCGACACCCAGTACACAATTGTAGGACCTGGAGGGATCCGGTGAACAACTCCTCTGGGGCTGTATTCAAGACAAAATTCACTTTCCTTCAAGCAAGTTACCTTTGACATGGTAGAGACTCGCGGGTACAGTTTAACGCGAAGGTTAAGTTATCTTCGTATTCAATACACGTGCAGTGTGCTCAGGCAGCTAACCTGTCGTCAATGATTAGAAATCTTGGTGATTCCCTTAGGGGCATGCTCTCAGTTTTACTTCTCACCACACCTCAGTTCAGAGCACTGTCGACAGTTCGCAAAACACGTGCTGTCCGCAAAGCACGCCTGTTTTCCCTCAACAAAAGCAATGCTTCAAAAGGATCCGCCATATTTATCTTCATGGGCAGTCACCCTTGGCAGGTAGTAAGGGTAAATTGCCTTCTAATTTGTAGACCCACGGGTAGGCTCTTGTGTTCCTAATACCGGATATTGCTTACCCTCTGACAGTTTGCCTTGCCTCAGGCAGATTCTCCGCAGGTACACATTTACCCGCAGGCACGATGGTCTCATGAATACGGTCCCAGCTGAACGGTGCCGTTCACAGAGTTAAGGAAGAAGAAAACGAAGATGATGAAGTGATGGCTGGATCTGATACCTGGAGAGAACTTGAATTCGTCAGGTATCACGGTGAACTGAACATGCAAATGGCACCAGAAACGGAAGTATTTGACAACGGAGGAGAAAACAAACGAGCAGAGCAACACAGGGGAAGCTAATGAAGTTGGGAAGAAGATAAAGATTGTTAGTTATGTCATTGATTTTACTGCATCATGTCATCGTCGTCTTCTTTCATCTTTCCTCTGGCATTCAGCGTGGCTCTCTTGTTCTCGGACAGAAATAACAATGTTCGTTAGTTGTCGGTAGAATCGGATTGTTTTGTTTGTTTATTTGATTGTTTGTTTGTTGTTGTTTTGTGTTTTTCTTATTTCATTTTGTTTTTGGTTGGGTTTTGTTGTTGTTGTTGTTGTTGTTTCTTATTTCATTTCATTTTATTTTCCCCCAAGGCCTGAACAAGCGCCTTGGGTCATGCTGCTTGTCTGCTTAGAAGATGTGGTGTTGTGTATTATTGTGGATTTGTTCGAACACTGTGACTCCTCCTTGAGCAAATGAATGAACTGATCTACATTCTTCCAATGTTGTGGCCTTGGCCTTGTATATTTGCACGTGGGAACTCTTCCAATCAATGTTGTATACCATTTTGTGACCTTGGTCTTTGACTTTCAATCTATCATTTCTTTAAGGATCATGCTATACCCATGACCAGTCACAATAACTTTATTAGAATTGGAAGTAAGATATGGTCTTTATTAAGCTTTTTTGTTTCATTCGCCAAATCATTATCTGAGCCTTTGACCTCTCACCCTGCATAACATCATATATGGAATAACTTCGAATATCTTATGCATACCTGCCAGTTACCAAGCTGTGTTCCTTAGTCATGTGTAGTGACCAAGAAAACGTCGACGTGAATTAAAGTTTAACACAGAGAGAGAGAGAGAGAGAGAGAGAGAGAGAGAGAGAGAGACTCACTTTTCTATGCACATGAGTCAGCAGCCAGTGAAAATTACATGACGCAATACGTGCAAATCACGAGTTCTCTCGTGAGATTCAGAAGCCAGACGGAAATCAGGGGAAGGGGAAGCACAGCTATGAATTATTTGAAAAGCAAAAGAGAAATAACTTTTTTCAAATAGGACAGCTTGCTTTTTTTTTTGCTTTTTTTTTTTTTTTTTTTGCTTTTTTTTTTTGTTATAGTGTGCTAGCAGTGTCACCCCCTACCACCCACATTCTGTCCCCCTTCCCTCCCCATCCCTTCCTCCCTCTTCCCCACCCCTCTTATCTCCCTTCCCGCTCGCTCCATCCAAAGTCCAGTCTTTGAGGTCGCGCCGACACCGCGCCACCCTCCCTCCTTCCACCCCCCCACCCCCATCCCCCTTACCCCCACCCCCTAGTCGGCAGCCTTTGGTTAGCAACGCCACGTCACCCGTCCCAGCTGTAGGAATACGTGTGGTTGTGTGAGGTCTGCCGCAATCCCCGTGCTGAGCGGAACATCCCGTGTGGCGGCCTGTCTTTCAAGTCGTTCCCCATCTCCCCCTTCACGAACACAGCTGACGTAGATGGCGGGACTTCGGAACATAAGCTAGGGAGAATTTATGCTAATACTAACATGCCGAGAGTCGTATTGTTTTGTCTCCCCGATCTCTTTGTGACGTAAACGTAAACGGGTGAACCTGTTGTCACAGAATGTTATAGAAACAAGTGGGTTGAATTGGAGTGAATCAGATCAATCTGTTGAATTGGACGAATTGGGATTGAGCAGTGAATCTGTCAGTCATTCACACAGCGTCACTAGGGCAAGCAAAGATTGGTTATTTCAGTTCAACTAGTTGGGGGAGTGAGTGTTGTAGCTTGGATTAGTATGCACAGTATGTTGTGGGGAGGGATAAAACCAGTCAGCACAGCCAGTTCTGAGCTGTCTCCCCAAAAAACTGACTGACACAGGGTGACTGACTGATCAGTGATGTGAGGAGCAAGGAAATCCTTGTTGGGCTGTGAGTACACAACTTGTAATGGTTTTATGCTATGTTGATAACTTAGTTGTGTTGGGAAACTATGTTTTGTGTCGGTGAACAGCTAGTTTAAGTTGATAAGTTGATCTTGTGGCTTGTGGAAGGAAAAGGGGTTAATGTGTGAAAGCTACCCACTGAGAGAAGTACTGGCCTAAATCTTTTGAGTAGGAGTTGTGCTGTGTGTCAATGGTTTACTTTGTTCAGACAAAGTGGGACGGAACATTGTAATGTGATTAATGAGTTGGCAAACTATGAGAGCATTGAGGGTCAGTGCTATGTTGTTGCACATTGCTGTTTACCAGAGATATGTTGGAAGTAATAATTTCCTTACATGTACTTGTGTCGGTGGTATACCTTGTGAAGACAGAGGATATTTGTTTTGTTATGGTAACACACAATTTTATTGTATGATGCGTAACATGAGTCGAACACTCTGGGTTGTATTGGTCAGTCATAGGTATAGTGCACAGTATTGCATGTCATTGTTGGTGGCAGGTAAGCTTGATGAAGCTTGTATTACCTCACATAGATCTATGTGTGAGAAGAGCGCATACTGGTGGACATGTGATGAAAGGTGCTGAGAGGGTATAGGCCTTTTATGTCAGTGATGTCCAGATATTTGAGATTTTATCTGACCTGGGTTTTGGTTGTGTGTTTGTGTTCCAGGTGTGCTGCTTGTAGTTGTAGATGCTGCTTGTAGGTGTTGCTTGTAGATGCTGCTTGTAGGTGCTGCTTGTAGATGCCGCTTGTAGATGCTGCTTGTAGGTGCTGCTTGTAGATGCTGCTTGTAGGAAGTACTTGAAGTAGGGAGTGTGTGCTGCCTTAGTGTGTGTTGCTTTTGCTAAGTAGGGTGAACTGCTTAGTGTGTGTGCTGTAATGTAAAGTAAACACTCTATAAAAACACTCCATGTGGCCCTGCTATTGATGTGAGGAGAGAGTGAGTGAGTGCATCATTAGTTGATCCTATATCCCCCTGTCTGTTCCCCTCTCTCTATTGGAATAGAATCGAACCAACCACACTTTCAGAACACAGTAGTTTTTACACTTTTTTTTCTTTTCTTTTTTTTCGCGCAGATTTGGGTCATAGATCAGCAAGGGAGAAAACAACCCTTCTTTGAATGGCAGTTCATTGGAAGGATTTACTGACCACGAAAGGAAGGAAGCTTATTAACTTGAAGTGCCGTTTAAATGAGGAAACTTTTGTCGTTGATGTTCTTCTTCTTCTTCTTCTTGTTTTTTGTTTGGTTGGTTTGTTTTTGTTTTTCGTTTTGTTTTGTTTTGTTTTTTGGTTTTTTTGGGGGGGGTTGTTTACTTTTCTATTTATCTATTCATTTATTTATTTATTTATTTCTAGATACAGACCGTGTCGTAAAAGAGAGTGTGAAGATTGGTTGTGACATGATTTCAAACAAAAGCTTACTTATGTTCATGTTGTTTTGTTGTTGGGAAAGAAAAGTCTCCTCATTACGCTGTTTTCTTAATGTAGGATTTCAGAACGTTTTGCAAGGATTTTTTTTTTTTTTTTTTAGTTTCTGCAATTTTGTTTCATGAGAGGGACACAGAAAGAGAGAGAATGATCGATCGATCGATAGATAGATAGATAGATATCTCTCTTTTTCTTTCTTTCTCTCTTCCATTCTCATACAAGTATTGTGTCATGGTTCGTTGACCACTATTTCTTTCTCATTAACTGTTGCCATGGTTCATAGACGAAAGTACAATGTATCCTGCGTAACCCATGGAAACAAAGGTTCGTGCAAGAAAGAACACAGAACCAAAGGGAAAGGAGGGAAAATGACACAGCCACTCGTTTCGCCCCTGAGTGAAGTACGGCATGATGACTCCGCTGCATTTGGATCAGACGATGACGGGCGCAGTAGCCGAGTGGTTAAAGCGTTGGACTTTCAATCTGAGGGTCCCGGGTTCGAATCTCGGTAACGCCGCTTGGTGGGTAAATGGTGGAAATTTTTTCCGATCTCCCAGGTCAACATATGTGCAAAACTGCTTGTGTCTGAACCCCCCATCGTGTGTATACGCAAGCAGAAGATCAAATACGCACGTTAAAGATCCTGTAATCCATGTCAGCGTTCGGTGGGTTATGGAAACAAAGAACATACCCTGCATGCGCCCTCCCCTCCGAAAACGGAGTATGGATGCCTTCATGGCGGGCTAAAAAAAGGTCAAACACGTAACAGCCCACTCGTGTATATACGAGCGAACGTGGAGTTACAGCCCACGAACGAAGAAGAGGAATAAGAGGATCAGACGATCAACCGTGGCCCCGCGTGCACGTAAAATAACCCACGGTAACAAAACGGCTGTTCCTAGCGAACTTCTGTCGAAATATTACTGTGATACAAAAACAAATATATTTGCAGACAGTACCACCTCACCCTCACCACCCAAAAAAGGATATATATATATATATATACATGTGTGTGTGTGTGTGTGTGTGTGTATAGATAGATAGACAGATAGATGGGTGACGCTGCACTGTGCCTAGGCACTCACCGCAGGGACAGTAGCCCGAACTTCACAAAGAGAAATCTGTTGTGACAAAAAGTGATATAATACAATACAATACAATACAATACAATCAGGATCAGTTTGCAAGCCCACCCCAGCCCCCACCCCACCACCCACCAAGACCCAACCCACCCCCACCCCCCAACACCACACCGACTCCTCCCCCCCACACCCCCACACACACCCTACCTCTCTGTCTCTGTCCCTGTCTGTCTCTCTCTATTTTCTCCTCCACTGTACCCCCTTTTCTCTGCATACATTTTAGTGCTTTCTGTCCCTCTGGTTCTCTCTGTCTCCATCTCATTGTTATCTGTCTGCCTGTTTCTCACTTTTCTGACTTAATTATAAGCACAGACACAGACACAGACGCGCGCGCACGCACACACACACACACACACACACACACACACACACACACACACACACACACACACACACACACCACAGACGTTATTTCAGTTCCTTTGATTTGTCAACCTTTTACTGTATATGCACTATGAAATTTCATTTGTTACAATGTTCTTATGTGATTTGAAAATGCCAACGATTATCGTTTTTCACTATCACTGTCACAACTGGCCTTTGTTTATCAGAAGCAAGATCCAGCTTCACTCCTCTTCATGCCATTGTTCAACAATCAGCTGCTTCATATCATATACGTCCCTCTCCACCGCACCCTCCTTCTGTCTCCCTCTCTCGTCTGTCTAATCCATTGTCAGCATCGGAACATGATCTGTAAAGTCTTTTGTACAGCATCGTATCATCCACGGACTCAAAAATAAATGTAGGAATCAGTGACTATAACAAACAAATTGTATATTTCAAGCTAGCTTGTTCGTGGTGTTTGTGTGCCTGAAACAGACGTTTGTATGTATATCCAAAAGTATATTTCAAGCTGTTCATTGTGTTCGGGTGTCTGAAACAGCTGTTTGTGTGTTCAGTCATAGGTCAGTAGGTCATGTGAAGACTGTATGGTTTAAGCCATCTATGAGTTTGTTTGTTTGTTGTTGTTTTGGGGTTGTTGGGTTTTTTTGCATTTTATAAAAACACACCTTTTCTATGAAGCGGTCCTGAACTTTTTGTGAAGTCTGTACTATCAGTTCCTTCCTACTGCCGTTGTGGACAATGCAGGAGGTGTCAGAGATGACGGACGACCACCTGCCTTCTGTGTCACGGTTCCCATGGAGACCAGAGACACTTGACTGTCCGCGTGTGTCTGTCTGTCTGTGTACCATGTTTTATTACTTTCTTAGAAACTAACGAGAACGTTTAACACCGCTATGTGATCGAGTGAACGAACACCTTGAAGGCTCTCTCTCTGTCTCTGTCTCTGTCTCTGTCTCTGTCTCTGTCTGTCTCTCTCTCTCTCTCTCTCTCTCTCTCTCTGTGTGTGTGTGTGTGTGGGGGGGGGTGTCCCTCGATTGATCTATCTATCTATCTATCTATCTACACACACACACACACACACACACACACACACACACACACACACACACACACACACATTTACACACAAACACCACACACACACGCACACACTCACTCACACACACACACACACACACACACACACACACACACACACACACACACACACACACACACACACACACACACACACACACACACACACACACACACACACACCTTTTAATCACAGGAAACATATGGATGGTGTGGATTATTTCTTTGTCATCGATATTACCATCTCTCACACTACTTACTTTCGTCTCCATTGTCGCAGTCTGAGATACACCAAGCACATTGATTTCTGGAAATTCATTTCCCGAAATTGATAACACAACCACAGACAGAAATTAGGTCGTTTTCGTCTGTCGGAGGATCGTTAAGGTCGGTTCATTTCAACTCAAAATCATGCGAGAGAGAGAGTTAGAGACAGACAGACAGAAAGAGAGAGGGTTAGTGAGGATGTGTGTGAGAGAGAGAGAGAGACAGACACAGACACAGACAACCAGAGACAGACAGACATACACAGACAACCAGAGAGACAGACAGACAGACACAGACAACCAGAGAGACAGACAGACAGACACAGACAACCACAGAGACAGACAGACAACCACAGAGACAGACAGACACAGACAACCACAGAGACAGACAGACAGACACAGACAACCACAGAGACAGACAGACAACCACAGAGACAGACAGACAGACACAGACAACCAGAGAGACAGACAGACACAGACAACCACAGAGACAGACAGACAGACACAGACAACCACAGAGACAGACAACCACAGAGACAGACAGACAACCACAGAGACAGACAGACAGACACAGACAACCACAGAGACAGACAGACAGACAGACACAGACAACCACAGAGACAGACAGACAGACACAGACAACCAGAGAGAGAGAGACAGACAGACAGACACAGACAACCAGAGAGAGAGACAGACAGACAGACACAGACAACCAGAGAGAGAGACAGACAGACACAGACAACCAGAGAGACAGACAGACAGACACAGACAACCAGAGAGAGAGACAGACAGACACAGACAACCAGAGAGACAGACAGACACAGACAACCAGAGAGAGAGACAGACAGACACAGACAACCAGAGAGACAGACAGACACAGACAACCAGAGAGACAGACAGACAGACAGACAGACACAGACAACCAGAGAGACAGACAGACACAGACAACCAGAGAGACAGACAGACACAGACAACCAGAGAGACAGACAGACACAGACAACCAGAGAGACAGACAGACAGACACAGACAACCAGAGAGACAGACAGACAGGCAGACACAGACAACCAGAGAGACAGACAGACAGACACAGACAACCAGAGAGAGAGACAGACAGACACGGACAACCAGAGAGAGACAGACAGACAGACACAGACAACCAGAGAGACAGACAGACCGACACAGACAACCAGAGAGACAGACAGACAGACACAGACAACCAGAGAGACAGACAGACACAGACAACCAGAGAGAGACAGACAGACACAGACAACCAGAGACAGACAGACACAGACAACCAGAGACAGACAGACAGACACAGACAACCAGAGACAGACAGACACAGACAACCAGAGACAGACAGACACAGACAACCAGAGAGAGAAGACAGACAGACAGACAGACAGAGACAACCAGAGAGAGAGACAGAGAAAGAGAGAGAGAAAAAAAGAGGAAGTAAAAGAGAGAGAGAGTGGATAAAGGGGAGAGAGAGACAAGAGGAAGAAAGAGAGATGGGGAAAGGGAGAGAGACAAATGAGAGACCGACAGACGAGGAGATATATAGATAAATAGAGAGAGGGAGAGAGAGAGGGAGAGAGAGAGGGGGGAGGGAGAGAGAGGGAGAGGGGGAGGGAGAGAGAGAGAGAGAGAGAGAGGCAGGTCATCACAGACCTTTCAGAGCATGTATTAAATAGCTGGGTGGTTTTATAAGAATAATAAAGTAACGAAACAACGTTTGAGCAACAACAAAACACATTCAGAAAGGAGAGACATTGGTTTTTCCCGAGGGAAAAATAGCAGAGTAACCAACAGGAACATGAAGTATACATATATTTTTTTTAATGAAAATTTGAAAAAAAAAAAAAAAAAAGAAAAAAAAAGATACAAGAGAAAAACATGTACAGAGGCAAACTCAAATTGGAGAAAGGAAGGGGGGGAAAAAAGCCAGTTTTGTCCGAGTGCGAGCAAAGCACCACAGTGATGACTATTCGTGAACGTTCACCGGAAACAGACCTACGCCAAATGAAAGAAACAATGGATACATTCATGACATATTATCATAATGTACAGCAATGAGAGAACGTCACATTGAAGAATCAATTATTGATACATTATTGACACATATGTGCAGCAATGAGAGAACGTCACATTGAAGAATTAATTGATACATTATTGACGCAAATGCATATCAGTGAGAGAACGTCACACTGAAGAATCAATTGATACATTATTGACGCAAATGTACATCAATGAGAGAACGCCACATTGAAGAATCAACTGATACATTATTGACGCAAATATACATCAGTAAGAGAACGCCACGTTGAAGAATCAATTATTGATACATTATCGACACATATGTACATCAGTGAGAGAAACCCACATTGAACAATCAGTTGATACAAATGTACGCCAATGACAGAACACCATATTAAAGAATCAGTTGATACAAATGTACACCAATGACAGAACGCCACATTGACGGAACAGTTTTTACATGAAAGGCCAGTGGCGGTCCCAGAGCCTTTTAACGGCCATTGGGGGCAGTACAGTCACATTCACTGTGTCTAGGGATCGGCATAGGAAGGCGGGGCCGAATCCTTTTAGCCGTTTTCAGGCCAGACACTGCAGTCAAATAACGATTTTTTTTCTCTCCGACTATCTCTTTTTTTTCTTCTTTTTTTCTTTTTTTATGTCTACTAGGTGTATAATCACTTGTGGTTCACAAAAAATGTGTTCTTAGATTTCTGTGAATACCCGTTGCTATGGAAACAAATCAAAATGGCCGCCAAACAATGTATCAAAGAAATGGGGTTTGTGGTCCATGTGGTGCATGCAGAGACTTTTTGTTATGTGGACTTGATACACAATGACATTATCTTCATTTTCACGTGGGATTGTGTTGATTCTTCAATTATTGTACTTTTTTATGAATTTTTGAAATTTTGGGTATCGCGAAATCCTCAAAATTTACAATGGGTAAAAAGATTGGAACTGCTATGAATTAAAACCTAGAGAATATTTTCATACATACTCACGAAAAAAACTTATATAACATGTCATAAAACAATCATGCAGAGTCTCATGGTTGTAGGTTTACTCATCATTGAGGAAGTCCAAGGTATGTTGTCAAGGCCAGAAACTTAACGACTTGCATCGAAATTGAACAAAATAAACACTTCCGTGATTCAGCAAGCAATCTTTATTGGCAATATTGTCATTGTTAAAGACATCTTTACAGTGGAAAAAAAACACTTATGCATATGATAGAAGAGATGTTTAAGAATCAAAATCCATCAAAAACCCAAATCATGAAAAATCATCATTTTGGTCTCTTTTACACTGCTGTGTCCCCCCTTCACTTTTCCCCAGCCGAAGGTATGGTGGTTCGTCCATCGGGATCGACGAGGACCATCTAGTCATCCTGGGGGTGGGTGGGTTGGGCTCTGTGGGTGCGCAGATGACTGGTCAGGCCAACCCGCGCCCGGAAGGTTCTGACGCAGTGTGGACAGGAGATTGTGGCGGCTGTCGGGGACTTGCTGGCCCTGCTTTTCCTGGCCTGTCTGCGTTGCTCTGCTGCAGCGATTCTGTTGGCCTCACAGGATTTGGCGCCTTTGTGGACAGCTGAACACCACTTTGGTCTGTCCATTGCATTCAGCTCCCATGTGTCGTGGCTGATGCTGAAGGCCTTCAGAGAAGCTTTCAGAGTGTCTTTGAAGCGCTTCGTTTGGCCTCCATGGGAGCGCTTGTCATTTTGGAGTTCGCCGTACAGCAGTGGAGTAATGATATTCGGAGTGATGTGCCTTTCTCAAGGACACTATACCATGCCGAAAGGGGGATCGAACCCTGGTCACTGGTGAGCACTGGCTCAATGCCTGATCCATTCTACCAGCCACGGCGCTTCCACCACAAGTAGATCTTCGCTAAATTGCGGCAAAGAATCGGCACATTATTGTACACCACACAGAGAACTCGATATTGACGAATGAAATTATACATAACTGACATAATGTACTCCACTGAGAGAACAGTACATTGAAGAAACAGTCGGTACATTATTCACACACACACACACACACACACACACACACACACACACACACACACACACACACACACACACACACACACACACACACACACACACAGAGAGAGTGGGGGGGAGACAGAGACACAGAGAGAGAGAGAGCACTAAGAACACGCCTCATTGAAGAAACAATTGACATGATTATTGACTCAAAATATATGACTGGGAAAACGCCCCACGTTGATGGACCACAGATCGAAAGAAGCAGCCGAGTTCAGAATGACGGTGACAGATGGGATAGTCACAACAACATCACGCAGAGCAGCGATCATAAATTAAACAGCGGGAATGGAGTGCAGGGGGGTGGCCCAAAGTATCGACGTACAATCATGTCATTCTTCTAACCTGTGCCAATTTCCTCATCAGGTGTTGACATTAAGAGCTTGCTTTGACAGCTTGCATTATCATGATCAATGAAAATGTTTCACTTTGGAGTGCGAATATCAATGGGAGAGGAAAAGAACTGATCAGTGTGTGCGAGCTTGCTATGACAGTCAAGTGCTCATTAGCTCACTTCCTTGACATTTCTTTGCTTGCTGGCGAGGAGCAGATTAGATGCACAGACGAACGGACAGGCACTAGAAAGAAGCACAGAGATTCAAACACGAAAACATGTAGACACACACTGCACATACACACAAACAGACTCGTCCGTTCCCCACACCCAGCAACCCACCCCCACCCCTCACCCCCCACCCCCACCCCCGCGTCCCCCCCTAACCCCCACCCCCTCACTCCAGACACAAACAAGGACGCTCGCACTCTCTACCCCTCCTCATCCCCACGCACGTTGGGAAGACGCAGTCGGGAATGGCCAGAATGCAGAGGAGATGCAGAAGTGAAGCTACTAAAATAATAAATGTATATCTATATACATAATTATCATCATCATCATCATAATAATAACAACGTAAGATTATCATTTCTGGAGATCACCAATAACCAGCCCTGTTGCGGTTACACTGTAAAGCAAATCGGGAAAAAGCCAGGAAAGAGAATGTCCCATACAAATATCGGTGCATACGACAATGGCACTGAACATGACAATGTGAATGAAATGAACAATGACGGACATAACAAACAGTGATGACGATGAAAGAAAGAAAGACTCCCGAACAGGATTTGTGGCAATGCAAAACAAAGCCTAGAATGTTCAAACTGCTTAAGAAATCAATGCATTAGTGTATCGAACTCCTAATTCATCAGATACGAGATCACACTAGACACTCACCTGCAAAACATGCGGCGTAATATTTCAAGAAAAAAACGGGGGAGGAATATGACCAACTATTCCAGAAAAGATCTTGAAATCACAAATCAAACAACTTTAGTTCTTCGCAACTTCTGTCCAAAATATGGCGACATATCTGCCAGACATGCAACACCATTTGTCAAGCTCAGATTCAGGAGGATCTTGGGAACTTCTGATAATACAGACAAGACCGACAGTACAAGTCGTAGTGACGAATTGTCCGAAGCGAACCAAAAAAGCATCTGCTCAAAGTCAAACAGAAGCGAATGAATGAATATCAACTTCACTGAAATCGCCTCTGAAAAACGACTCTTGCCAGAAATACTTCACCGTCATTCTGGCACCTTTCTTAACAGGTGAACAGACTCACGTACATTCTGCTTACCAGAACGGGTTAAGGCTAGACCTTATTGTTAGGGTGCAAAATACCAGTGTGTTTTAATTGCAAAATTCCATCATGTTATCACCCAAGAAACGTTCCACAATCAACAGGAGGTCAGCTTGAAACAAAATCAATGACATTGACCTGCTTTGTTTGCCGCTTTCTGTCTTTTCTGACCAGTACGCTATATATGGTGTGATGACCTAGAGGTAACGCGTCCGCCTTGGAAGCGAGAGAATCTGAGTGCGCTGGTTCGAATCACGGTTCAGCCGCCGATATTTTCTCCCCCTCCACTAGACCTTGAGTGGTGGTCTGGACGCTAGTCATTCGGATGAGACAATAAACCGAGGTCCCTGTGCAGCATGCATTTAGCGCACGTAAAAGAACTCACGGCAACAAAAGGGTTGTTCCTGGCAAAATTCTGTAGAAAAATCCACTTCGATAGGAAAAACAAATAAAACTGCACGCAGGAAAAAAATACCAAAAAATGGGTGGCGTTGTAGTGTAGCGACGCGCTCTCCCTGGGGAGAGCAGCCCGAATTTCACACAGAGAAATCTGATGTGATAAAAAGAAATACAAATACAAAAATACGTAACATGGCGTCTTCGGAACTTTCGGCTACAGAATGCATGTAGCGCGCTTGATTTTCGGCTTCACGCTGTACTGCCGACTCACAGTTCAGAAAATGCATTGAACTTTGAAGATGGGAGGCTGAAAAACAGACATGTGCTTGAATTCGTTTCCAGTTGACCTCCAACTGATTGTGAAATGTTCCTTGATGATAATATCATGACATTTTACATAATTGAAAAAAATCAGTTATTTTACGCTCAGACATTAGGATATAACCGCTGAACATAGCTAACAGCAACAACGTCAGATAAATAACGTCACCCAAGACCAGTATCACGCAAACGTAATGGAAAGCGAGTTCCCATAAATGCCACAGTTCCCTTACCAATTTCCTGCAAGGAATGAAACAGTCGTTTGCCTCCAGCAACAAGATCACAGTTGAAACTCCAGGAATTAAGCAAATTCGTTTTTAAACAAAAAAACAACAACACAAAACACAGAGATGCAAAGACAGGGAGACAGATGCAGGCAAAAAAAGTGAGAGACAGTGGCAGTCAGTAACAGAGAGACAGACACACGAGACAGACTGCTAGTAGACTGGATATTATACTCTTTCCATTACCGCCACCTTTTCAAACTGTTGAACTTACTTCTTGTTACAAAAAAAAAAAAAAAGAGAGGCAAGGCCTTCAAGACTCACTTGTGATACACTTAAAAAAAATCCAAGCTTTTTTATGTATTGAGCATAATTTCAAAATGTAATGTTTAAGATGAGAAAGATCAGTTTAAAGCAAATTAACTCCCCTAGCATTAATTACAGACTAATTTCCCTTTTTTACTATCTGCACCAAAACGTTTGCAAAATAAATGAAACTTCCATGCTTAGCAAAAGAAGTTCCTGTTCGAACAAAAAATGATAATAATGACTGCTCTTGTTGTTGGGTCAGAATATCAGATCAAAGTGCCAAGTTTAGAGAATATAAAAAAAATATAAGTATAACAGTAAATGCAGTTTGCATTTTTTTTTGTGCCCATCCCAGAGGTGCAATATTGTTTTAAACAAGATGACTGGAAAGAACTGAATTTTTCCTATTTTTATGCCTAATTTGGTGTCAACTGACAAAGTATTTGCAAAGAAAATGTCAATGTTAAAGTTTACCACGGACACACAGACACACACACAGACACAGACACACACACACACACACACACACACACACACACACAGAGAGAGAGAGAGACAACCGAACACCGGGTTAAAACATAGACTCACTTTGTTTACACAAGTGAGTCAAAAAGCAGCTCTCGCCTTTTCTCAACAGCTGTGTCGGTGTCATCATCTTCTAACCTGCCAGAAGACACACTGTACCGTGTGACGAAGCGAGGATTCCGGGTGTGTGATGGGAAAATGGAGGGTGGAGCGGCAGATGGGAGTGGGGGGAGGGGGTCAGGGTGGGCATGGGTCGGGCTCAGGTAGTGCGGGGGCTGACACAAGGTGGTGGAGCTGGGGAAGTAGGGGGGAGGGGATGATGGTGATGATTTTGGTAACGTGAGAAGAAGGGATTGTCAGGGTGAAGAGAAGAGCAGAACTGTAGGTGTGTGGGTGGGGTGGGCGGGTGGTTGGTGTGGGCGAAGAATGGAAATGAAACGGGCGTCTCGGGTGGTGCATAGAGTGGGGGCGAGAGAGGGGTAGAGAGTGCGAGCATCCTTGCATGTGTCTGGAGTGGGAGTGTGGGGGTGGGGTGGGGGAATGGGTGTGGGGAGCGGATGAGTCTGTATTAGAATGTGTGTGTGTGTGTGTGTGTGTGTGTGTGTGTGTGTGTGTGTGTGTGTGTGTGTGTGTGTGTGTGTGTGTGTGTGTGCATGCTTTCGTGTTTGAATCTCTGTGCTTCTTTTTGTATGCCTGTCCGTTCGTCTGTACATCTAATCTGCTCCTCGCCGGCAAGCTAAGAAATGTCAACGCACAGAGTTCGTCGCAGTTGTTCGCAGCGAAGATGAGCTTTTACCCTCACACTGGGTGGGTCCGTAAATAACTGATAAGTCCAGTCCCAGGCTCTGAATTGTCTGTAGCACTGTGGACAGGGGTGCATGTAGCTGGAGCTGTCTCAAGGCCTGATGAAGCGCGTTGGGTTACGCTGCTGGTCAGGCATCTGCTTGGCAGATGTGGTGTAGCGTATATGGATTTGTCCGAACGCAGTGACGCCTCCTTGAGCTACTGAAACTGAAACTGAAACTGTCCAGGTTGTTAGGTGGGTTCAGTTGCCTTCGCTGTGCGTTGCTGGCATTTCAGAATGGCGTTGATGATCCTCTGTTCCTTCTAAGCGGCTGCACAAGACTGGACGCGGCTACGTCAAGCTGAGTGATCACTGGCTGCAGCTTCCCATGTGTTTGGGTCAATGCCCCAGCGCTTGAGGAAGATCTTTAGGGAGTCTTTGTAGCGCTTCTTCTGGCCCTTGTGGGGAGTAATTTGCCCTTGGAGGCGGGAGGCGGGGTGGCGGAGGGTGTGGGGGTTATGTGGGAGATGGGGAGAGTGTGTGTGTGTGTGTGAATGTGTGTGTGTGTGATTGTGTGTGTGTGTGTGTGTGTGTGTGTGTGTGATTGTGTGTGTGTGTGTGTGTGTGTGTGTGTGTGTGTCGGGGCGCGTGTGCTTTTATATGTTGTGTTTGGCCTGTGCGCTTTAGTTTATGCTTTCATATCTGTGAAATTGCATATGTGTCGCATATCTGTTGCGCACGTTTGTGTGTGTGTGTCTGTGTCTGTGTGTAAATGTGTGTGTGTGTGTGTGTGTTTGTGTGTGTGTGTGTGTAAATATGTGTGTGTGCGTGTAAATGTGTGTGTGTGTGTGTGTGTGTGTGTGTGTGTGTGTGTGTGTGTGTGTGTGTGTGTGTGTGTGTGTGTGTGTGTGTAAATGTGTGTGTGTCGGGACACGTTTGCTTTTATGTGTTGTGTCTGGCCTGTGTGCTTTGGTTTGTGCTTTCATATCTGTGAAATTGCATGTGTTGCATATCTGTTGTGCACGTGTGTGTGTGTGTGTGTGTGTGTGTGTGTGTGTGTGTGTGTGTGTGTGTATGAGTGTGTGTGTGTGTAAATGTGTGTGTGTGTGTAAATGTGTGTGTGTATGTGTGTGTGTGTAAATGTGTGTGTGTGTAAATGTGTGTGTGTGTGTGTGCGTGTGTGTAAATGTGTGTGTGTATGTGCATGTATGTATGTTTATTTACATTTATTTGCCTATTTGTTTATCTATTTATTATCATTATTCTCACCGTTGTTGCTTATCTACATTTTAATTTCTTATGTATCTGCTTACTTATGTTCATTCCATTTTAATTTTATTTTCGTTTTTATCTTTTATTTCATTTCATTTGACCTTTAAGGGCTTTTTGCCAAAAAATTCGTTAAACTCCTCTTCAAGAAAGTCCAGCTTAGCGCCGGTGTCGCCACCAAGATGAATCTAAGCACCGTTCTGATTCCACATGAGTTCGCCCATAAAAAGATCCCTTTGTAGTTATATCAAGTCAGGCTTCAGTTTATTTCACTCCACGCCATCATTCATATTGACTCCAGCCCCCCTTTTCCCTTTGGCAAATCTTTAGTAAAAAAAAAATAAATAAATAAATAAGAGCCGTGTTCCACAAACGCATTTTGGGCAAATCAAGACAAATGTTGAGGGAGTCGTTTTGAAGCAGAACAAGACTGACGTCACCCCCCCCCCCCCCCCCCAAAAAAAAAAAAACAAAAAAAAAAAACAAACAAAAAAAAAACACTACAAGACTCGTGGCCAGTAATCGTATTAAAATACTCCTGTATCAAACGAGTGTTTTCTCAAAAAAAAAAAAGGTTGGCAGATGATGTTCAGACACATGGACAAACAGGAAGACAGACAGACTGACAGCCAGACACGCAGGCGAGGTGATTTCTTTCAGTATCAGTATCAGTAGCTCAAGGAGGCGTCACTGCATCTAGCAGATGCCTGACCAGCAGCATAACCCAACACGTTTAGTAAGGCCTTGAGGGGGAAAAAATCAATTAAAAAACAAAACAAAACAAAACAAATAAATAATAATAATATAATATAATAAATAAAGTAAAAAATATATATATATATATAATTTAAAAAAATTAAATAAAAAATAATAAATAAGATGATAAAATCATCTCCTTTTTTTTCTTTTTCTTTTTTTCTTTTTTTCTCTGTTTGTGTGTGTGTGTGTGTGTGCGCGCGCGCGCGCGCCTACAGTTGACTTTATCAAGATTTTGCGCCTTTCAAATATCATTATTATTAGTAGTAGTATTTTTATGATTTCTTTGCTTCTCGCCGTTGTAATTGACGGGGTAGGGTGAAGAGTGGAGACGTATAAATGTGACAAGAGCTCACGTGTTGTCACTAATGCTGACAATCTGTATGGTACTGTGGATGATTGATTAAAAGGTTGTATGTGACTTCGGCATGGGATATTTCAACAGCTCGGAATCCAATCTATGCTGAAGTTTTGCTGCTGCATTCTGTACCTTTTAGCGATGAAAATGAATGAATTCTCAGCGCACCTGAGATCTTCTAGGTGTAATGGAAGACATGAGCTTGAGTTTAGATGATAATTATTCACCACATCATTCAGTTGTAACATGAAATATCAGCAAATCCGCAACCATTTTTACTGAGCTGTAACAAGTAATATCCCTTAAATCTGTAACCACTTTCGTTGTTACATATATCAGCGTATGTAACCACATTTACTGAGTTGTGACATATATACCTATTAGCGAAATCGCATCCACTTTTACTGGGTTGTAACATACATCCGAGAATGTGTAGCCAATTTCACTGAGTTTTAACATGTGATATCCGCGGATTTCTATTAACTGAGTGGTAACATTCATGTATCTAATCTCTGCGAATCTCTTACCATATCACCGAGCTGAGACATATATCAAAGTTTCAGACAGATGAGGAGAAACGGAGAGAGAGAGAGAGAGAGAGAGAGAGAAGGAGAGGCAGACAGAGAGGTAGATACAGAGAGAGAGGCAGACAGACAGACAGACAGAGAGTCAGACAGACAAACAGACTGACAGAGACATAGAGACAGACACAGACAGAAACAATGGATCCAGATTTCACCCAAGTCCTGTTGTTGTTTTTCTCTATGAAGCACTCAGCCACAAGTGATCGATGCC